>NW_016815333.1:1067473-1088126 GCF_001698545.2 Rhinopithecus bieti
AAAAAAAAAAAAAAAAAAAAGAAAATGAAAGCAGTGAGGAAGTCAACTTAAGCCCTACTAACAATAGCTTCAATAGTAACTTCAATGTTAAAATGTGTTTAAAATGTGAGTTATATTTTCTAATAAATATGATTATTTGAAGAATCAAAAATAAGAATTTGAAGAGATTTAAGAAGCCCTGTAGTACAGCCTCCTTTTTAATGAACAGTTCATTTCATATCGTTCTTGATACTAGCTCATCTCTGCTTGAGCTTCTTTAATAAAAGGGGAGTTAGGACCTACTGGACAGCCCTGCACAAGAGGGTCCTGTCTGGTTCTGCTGAGGTCCATGGATTTGGGTTCCAATCCTGGCTCTATCACATACTATTTTCTTAAGCTTTCCAAGCCTTAGTTTTTCAATGTGCAAATGCAGATACATTGTCATTAGACTGTCATAGGGGTCATGAGAGATTATATAGCAAAACTCTTAGTATGCTCTCAACAAATGCTAGTCACTTTTTAAAAAGGCAATTCTACTAAGAGACAGGCTGAGTTTCAGCCAAAGTCGGCTTGCTATGATGCCTAGTTCCCTATCCTAGTTTGTCCTTCTGATGCCACACAGAACAAGTGTAACTTTTCTTCTCAAGTCAAACCTTCAAATGGATCAAGAGCTGCTTTATGTATTCTTAAACTTCTCTTATGTAGGTTAAATATAGCTAGGTCCTTCAAACATTCTGCACAGGATGTGGTTTTTAGAACCCTTACCTGCTTGTTAACCCACCTCTGGAGATTCTCCAATTTATCAATATTTTTTCCAATGCGATGCCTGGAATAGGATTCAATTCTCAAAATACATCAGAGAAAAGTTTCCAGTGGGGGTAAAACAAGGAATATACTCTAGTACATCTCTATTTTAACAATTTTAATCACTTGATAACATTTTTACATGAACTACATGCTTATTTTCCTTCTAGAGACACAGACTTCTAGATAAGACAGACTATTTCATTTTTTAAAACAGGGAGACAGAGAAGAATGGTAGGTAAGGGAATGACTATGGGTCAGGATGACTACATCACAGCCCTAGTTTTGCCATGTACTACCTGAGTGACCCTGGACAAGTTAATTAAGTCCTCTGAGCCTCAATTTTCTCATCAGTAAAAAGAAGAAAATAATAAAATCTACTGCATAGGGTTATCCTGTGGACTATATGAATGAATGCATACAAATAACTAACATGTGGCTGTACATAGCTAAGGGTCCAATAAGTGCTAGTTATCATTATTATTGTTAAAAATTATCTTGATATTTTATCATTGCCAGAAAGGAAGTTTATACAACAATTATTCTAAAGCCAAAGTCACTATATTTGTTATAAAACTCCTTGTTTCTAGCTTCATAGCTTTATAGTTTATAGCTTAGGCATATCACCTAATTTATCTATTGAGGTTAGGGTTTACAAGTAGTTTAGCCTGAAGGTTACATCAGGAAGTTTTACTACTCAACGTTCGGTATGTATAACGACTTTTTTTTTTTTTTTTTTTTTTTTAAATGGCTGAGGTGGGTGTTTGGCTGCATCTGATATAAAATTTTCTAGGCAAAATTACTAAGACCATGGAAAATTATATTTGGGGGTGGATCACAGCCATGTGCAGGTGTTCTTTTGTCTCTAATCTGAGTGGAGGTCTGGTGGCCTTTTCCTCATGAGAGCTCAATTCCTACATGAAGAATCAACTAATTATTAACACACATGGTTCGGCATAGGGTCATGATCAAAATTTTCTGGGTACCAGTATTTAGCAACAATATAGGAAATTTTAGAGGGTATAATTTTGGATCCTGATTCTCAACATCTTTTCAAAGTCATGTGAAAAGAAAGTTATGGAGGTTTCCTAAAGGATATTCAGCTCATCCATTATTAGATACTCCAAGCAGAACTTTCAAACTAATTGTGGTGAACGACCGATTGGTTTTGTTTGGTTCTTTTTTAAGTTTCCAATCTACTGTGGACCAATATTTTATAAAATATAGTAAAATGTCTCAAAGTCTTGGTATAATAAATGCTAAATGCTTACTCTCATTTTCTGTACTTATCTCTTCAAGAATGAGTAACACATGGTTTGCAGACTGGTACCAATCCTGAGCTGACACTTTGGGTAGCCTTTGCTTGAAAATCTTCTCTTGGAATAAACCAGACCATCAGAGAGCTGTGTACTTGAACTGTATCTACGTGGCCACCCTGGAGCAATGCTTTTCCTAAATCGCACTTCGGCGAACTATGACTGGCTTCTATTGAATAATCTGATTTAAAAAAGAAACCCTATCAAATTCTCTGCTGTGTTATTTTAAGAATATTTCTGAGGATTACATAACTTCTGTTTTGTTCTTTTCTCTTTATGTTGTTCCAAGGAATAATATTTTCTATGGACTTGGTATCAGGAAGGAATAGTCCTTTTTCTAGCAACTGATTTTTTTTTTTTTTACTTACAGACACCCTGGGTCTTGGTTACTGATTGTCGTTTTCTTACTTCCTAAACCTTAGAGCTTAATTTGTGGTCTACTTCCAGCATACGTATGGCATTTCTCAGCATTCATTTTTTCCCCCACAATTTACTTCATGTTAACCTTTCTTAATTTTCTTACATATTTTAAATTAAAATTACTTGCTATGTTAAAGGTATACAAGCTTCACATTCAATGTTTTAAAAACAAGACAGAAATAAGTACATAATGAGTGGACAGTGCAGAGTACAGTGGGAGCTACAGTGGGAGCTTTGTGTTCCATGATCTGGCCTAAATTTGCATTAGCTTTTGAGCAGTAGCAGCATACATTCAGCTCATATTAAGCTCTGGGCCATTCAAATTTACTACTTGATTGAGACTGATTTTTAAATACCAATGTTTAACTTTCAACTTCTTATTTCTAGACCAGTATTTCAATCCTTGTTCTGATTTATACTTCCCAACTTTGTATTATTTATAGATCTGATAAATTTTCCTCTATGACTGCACTATGACAAAATGAATATGACTCATTATATACATGAATCTTACTGTTAGCTTTATTTTCCTTCCTCTGCCCTGATTTCAACATTTAAAATCCCTCTTGAAATTAGCTATATCTCTATTAACAACTTTAAATCATCTCTGGTAAGAAGGTAGGTTGTTAAAATATATTATTATTGATAAAAACTGTTCAATAGCATAGGAGCTAAGAAATAGGATATTGTGGTGGGCTGCAAAAGACAACCTCTACTTTTTAGAAACATCAATCAATGTGTGAAAATAAATGTTTTGGTAAGGATCTTGGTTTCAGCATTTTCAAGTGGTAACTTCAGCACATTTAACACTGAGGGTTAGCTTTAATGAGCAATACAGTAAAACTTTTAGAAATGCAGTTCCAAAATAAAACATAAATATCACCAACTACACTTCACAAAGCTATCCAACTATACTTTTTTCGTAAGAAGATGTTTGTAAAATGTAAATGTCAATACATAATTTTCACAAAATAAGCAATGTGTGAGCACCCATAATTTCCCATTCATGGTTAATAATTTTTGCATTAAAATTATTTAAATCTAAAATAACATATCAAAATTTATTAGGAGATGAATAGATTTCATAGGGAATCGTGGGATGCTAGAAAGTTTTCCTTTTATGCTTTTGTTTAAGTAGAGTCTCCAAAGACATGTAAATATAGCTCTCTGTTTACTCTGAGTTCCTAAAATAGACACAATACTTTCATCACATAATAGTATTAACCTTGTAAGTAATATAGAGAATGACATGGAATAGACAGGTGAAGATGGTGGGTGAGCACATTTTTCTTTTAGATTCTCATTAATGCTGTAATCCTTTCACCCCCTCTCATTGCCTCCATATCATCTCTCCAATATTTTCTAATCTTGAGTTCCATTTCTACTTCTCTCAAATAAAGGACATCCTTCACTTCCCTATTTTATTGTGCAAATCGTATCTCTATACTCTTTTCCATTCCCCTGTTAATTGTGCAAAGGAGGCAATGACATTTACATTCATCAGAAAGTTAATGTGTTTTCAGGTTGTACTTACTAAAACATGCTATATTATCTTCTCATTAGGAAATGTGGAGTATGTCATACTATATTAATTTGATATACTTTAGTCAAAGGTTAAGACTCTAATAAAACATAAAATAAACATACAATTTCTCCCTATTAGTGTATGCCAAAAGAAATGCAAGGAGTTTCTGATCATGTACGTAGATCACGTTACGATATTTATTTATTACCACATATGCTGATATTCAGGGTGTAGAAAGAAAAAAAAAATATTTACCACTGTGAATTCTTAAGTGCTCTTTTAGGTGGTGTTTGTATTTGAAAGCTTTTCCACACTCAGTGCACTTGAATTTACGATTACACCCAGACTGCGTCACATGTCTCTGTAAGAAAAGAATTGGTATTTTATTTGTAAAGCAAAAGATCTTTAGACTAAAGAACATCCAATCTGCTAAGAGTAACATTTTTGTGAGCCTGATGGTTGTTTTGTTCCTTAAAGACCTCAAATTGCAGCAGTCACAAAAATCTACCTCTTGAAATTACTAGCAGTTGTAGCAGTCACAAAATGTAACTCTTGAAATTATTACCAAAAGGGTAGTAACAGTGGGGACAGAATTTGATACAGAAAAATATCCACTTTCTAAAGTATCAGAGTTCATCCTTTATTAAGCAATATTCAAAATTAGCAAAAATAAAGTAATATATACTTTGCTAGGAACTAGAGGTTAATTTGTTTGCATTCTAATTTATAGATATAGAAATCGCATCCACAAATACTGAATAACCTGTTTAAAACTTACTCAATAGAACAAGGTCCTGAAGAGAAGACAGGCTTTTCCCTGTACTTTATCCTGTCTCTTCCATTTGATATTTCCAAAACGTACTTTGATGATTAAAAAGATACTTCCAGTTTTTTCAGCCAAATGGGGATTATTATAATAGCTTTCTGTCTGGTTTATCAAATTCCCATTTGCACATATTTCAAATGTATTCTTCATACTTAGGTTAATCTTACAAAAGCACTGCTTGAGTTGAATTCTATCAACTCCTGCTCATAAACCTCTGAAGGATCCCCATTAACCCCTCAATAAAGATTCCGAGTCTATAGATTTCAAGATTTTAGTCCCTGAGTTTCCAAGATGATTCTTCACCAGTTTTTTATGACAAGTCCATGTCTCAGTCATTTGCGAGCCATGGTTTCCTGCACACATATTGCTCCTCTTTATCTTTTGGCTTTGGTTTACATAATTCCTTACTCCTTCACTGTGTTTTCTCATAATTTTGACTACTAAGATTCTACCCATCCTTTAACGGCTTAACTCAACTACTGCTTCATGCTCTCCCAACTGGAATCTTCCTTCCTTTGCCTTTTATACAGGAAGGAAAGAGAATTAGTACTTACTTTGAATCAGGTCCCACTTCATTAAAACCCATGACTTAAAATACCAAATATATGGTGACAACTCCCAAATTTGTATCTCTAAACCTCTCCCCTTAACTCCAGACTTTTACAACCTACTGCTTCTTTGATATTGCCAGTTGGAAGGTGATAGAGATATGAAACTTTACATGATTAACACCAAACTCTTAATTTCCCTCCCGCAAGCCAGCGCCTTCTCTAGTATTTCCCATCTCTGTGCATAGCACTCTTATTTGTTTGGTTATAGCTTAGGCCTTAAACTTTGGAGTTATTCTTGATTACCCTCTTACTCATGTACCCTCACCCAATCCATCAGCAAGCATATGAACATATTCTGAAGCTAACAATCTTATTTATCCGTCTGCCACCAAAATCTCTGGCCTAGATTACAGCAAAAGCCTCTAAATGTTCTCCCTGCTTCCGTTCTTGTCTCTCTTATCTATCATCCAACAGTCAGTGTTCCCCTAAAAATAAAAATTAACAATTCCAGGATCCTTGACAGGCTTCCCCACTGCACTTGAGAATACAATCCAAAGTCTTTATCTTGGCCTACAAAAGGGCCTATAATATGTAGCCCCCAGCACCTCTCTGGCCTTACCTTTCTCCCTTTCACACTGGCCTCTGCTGTTCTCAGGGTGTGCCCGGCAGGTTCTGGCCTCAAGGCTTTCTTACGTTTCACTGTTTCCTCTGACTGCAATGCCCTTCTCCAATATTCCATGACTGGCTCCTTCACTGTATTCAGATGTCCCATTCTCAGAAAAGTCTCCCTTCTCTGTGAAACCTAGCAGCTTTCATCATTTTCTATCCTCTTATCCTGCTGTATTTTTCTTCATAATACATATTATTTTATTTCTGTTTTATATAATCTACTAATGTATGGTCCCTACTATCAGGGACTTTCTTTTTCACTACTGTGCCTTTAACACCCAGAAGAGGGCCTCACATATAAAAGAAATGCAAATGTTTGTTGAATAAATAAGTTAGTAAGACTTGAAAATGCTTGTTAGTCACAGTATGATTCTCAAGCGCCAGCAAAATACACATTCTACCTTTTAGTTTGCTACCTTGTAGACTAAATTGTTTCCAAGACCTGTTATATTTCCTCACATTACTGGTCCCCATATTTATCACAGCTCCTTCCTGACCTTAGTCTGACCCACAGTTTATATGTAAATCCTACTACGTGTGCACCCACTGGAAAAATCATCATAGAATTGGTTTTCATGCTCATTAAATATTTTGGAGTTTGTTTTTATAATGGCATCTTTTGCTTTCACCACCAGTTCAATCTGTCCTCTCCTTTTACGATGGCCCTTGGAGTAGAGGGAATATGGTGGCAGCAGCTCAGGATGGGTCTGCTTCCTGAATGTCACGTGAGTAGGCTCTTTCCCAAGCCTTGTCTACACTGTGGCCACATCAGAGCACTAAGGTATAAAACATACTCTTCTGCTGGTCTGTGTCTGATAAGACTCATTAATAGGGGCACTTACAAGGAGATGGGTTTGCCTTCAGTCATCCCTTCTCTGTATTAATTTCATCCTTCTCTTGGAGCTTTTACCTGTTTCAAGTGCTCCTTCATGGGCTTATGGACCATTAACCTATAAAATCTTGGTTCTGTTCTCCCTGATTGCTGCCCTCTTCTTATTATCTTGTTATCATGAGTACTGTTGCCAAAGTACTAAGGAAATAGGTTGACTCTGCTCAGTCATTCTTTTTCTGTTACAATTTTTTGTTGTTGTTTGTTTGGCCTAGCCATCACCTTAGCAAATGGTCTAACTTGTTCTCTATGGGATATGTGACACATATTAGGTACATCCATAGGACAGAGTTCAGGTATGTAGATATACATCATTCTTTGATGTAAGAAACTGGAAATGTGCCCTAACCCCAACATATACCCTCACAAACCCTGTGTGGTTGAAAATTTATTTAATTTTTAAAGTTAGAATTAAGGCAATATTAATTTCATTGTTGATGGTTGATAGTTATGAGGACCTTGTAAAAGAAGAACAACTGATAAAAGCTTTCTTGACTTTAATCCTAAATATAGAACCAGCAATTTAAATGTAACTTATACTCTAAAACTTGGTTTATACTCTAAAACTGTGGCACAGTGACATAGAAGTAGAATAAACCATACAAAATTGAGTTTTCAGAATAAAAAAATCTAAACTTCAGATTTTTAGAGGAGGCAACTCCCTTTACTATGGCGGAAAAAAAAAAACCAAACAAACCCACAGTAGCTTATACTGAGAATAAATAGTAACTGGTTCAAAGAAAATTAAACTTTTAAATTTGACTTTCTTGTTAATTTGGTTAGTATAATGTGGTTTATATAGTCAGCATTTATTTTTCCTACACTGAACATTTTAATAGAATGCAATTTGAAATCTTCTAAACTTGAAGAATTATCTGTTATGGCATAAGCAAAATAATTAAGTCAAGATGGAAAGGGTCTTATCTGAAAAAAATACTGAGTCACCTCTAAAATAACGTTCATATGTGGTTTTTAATCTCAGGAATGACTGGATAACTCAAATAAATAATCATTTTCATTTTTATAAGGCTGCAGATATAGCACTGTTTAGTACATTCTTTTAACGTTTAAATATATTAAAATCCTTGCCTTCCATTGAGGGCTGAGTTGTCAAAATCTGGAAAGTTAGTGAACTCTCAGTCATTGCACTTACTTGATCTCTTCCTGATTTATGTGATGTCATGTGACGTTCAAGTTGGGTTCTGTATGCAAAGGTGTAACTGCACAGGGAGCAACTAAAGTTATCTTCGTTCTTTTCATGACGATATTTAATGTGTTCTTTCAGAGAGGTAAAGCGTTTATAGCCTCTATCACAATATGGACAGGTGAGTAACTGTGAAAATGCATCTGGTGTTCCTGTAAAAGAAAGATCATATATTTTAAACTTAAAACATTCAGAATATATTACCAAAGTTTCCACTGACTCCCTATGCTATGTTCCAGATACTGTGCTACCCATTTCATATTTGATCCTCAAAACAATACAATGATACTCATCTCTATTTTATAAGAGAGAGAACATTGGTGCCCAGGAAGACTCAATAACTTAAAAGAAAAGTCACAGAGCCAGAAAATGATGAAGTCAGGGTTCAAATACGGGCTATCTGACCTTTAAGTCCCATATTTTTCCCTAAACTATAATTCTTCCCTTTTGTCATGTGATTAGCCAGAAAAGAAAACAAAAGTAAAATTAAAATGTAGGTTGCCTTTGTAAGTGTATACAGATTAAAGGGGAATTGTGCTCTACAACAGGGTCTATTGGTAACAATGGTATGTATCATTATTTATTTAAGGTTTATTCCTCTGATTTTGAAAATGAAACTACCAAGTCATTATCATCAAAGAGGAAACAGTACACAGACTGTTTCCAAGGGCCCCTTGCAGGTAGGTGTGGCCACAGGACTGAGTTCAGACCAAAAAGGAAGTGTGTAAGGTAAGGAAGGAAAGACTGATGGGGGCCAGATCTAGGCCTGCTACATAAACACATCCCATGCATGACCCTGCTTATAATTTCCCCTATTGAAATACACTGGCAAATCTGCTATATAACTGTGTATGTATGAATATATATAGCTTTTAGAAAACAAAGGCATTCTGAATAGAGTTTACTGAATGAACTTTATTTTTACACTTGGAGCTGTCTAAGCCTGACAATCCTAAAATGTAGTGTTTTGCCAATTAATACTATGTAACTAAGAGTAGTTTTCCATAGTTGACATTTCTTCAATGAAATGTTACTAAGTGATATCTTTTTGTAAATATCATCTCTATTTTCATTTTGAATTCACTATAGAAAAACAAACCACCAAAGATAATTTCATAAAATCTCCAAGTGCTTTCTAAACATATACTACTTTATTTAAGTCCATATACATCAAATGTCTTGCTCAAGGACCAGCTTGCAAATAACAGACTGAGCACCTGAATGTTAAACAGTTGGTCAAACATGTTGGGAGAGGGGCTTCAAGATGGCTCAATAGAGGCATCTGGTACTCACCTTCTCTACAAGGAAAAACCAAAATAATGAGTTGGGCTCACAGTTCACATAGATCATCTAAGAGAGAACACTGGAATTCAACAGAAAAGTGACAGGAAACACCTCAAGTAAGGAAGAAGGAAGTGAAGCAACCTGCAAAGGCTCTCCAATGCAGGGAAAGAGTAAGTGAGAGACCCCCAGAGGTCCACATTCCCACCATGGACTCCTGCAGTCCTAGCCATGGGAGATCCCTTGACCATTGTGGGCTCTGAGACTAACACAGGGAGGTACCTGGAGACCACATGACAATGCTGCTCCAGAGAGGGAGCTTATGCTGAATCTGTACATCCCCTGAGTTCCAAGTAGCTACAGCACAGCACTATTTTGAGAGCCCAACTCCCAACAGACTACATCCTGTTCTGGGACCCAACAGCTCCTGCATCTTCACATGCCTGGAGCCCCTCTGACATACCTCCCTTCACAGCCACCACTGACACTGGTTGCGGCTGCTAGGGCTGAAGTGCAAACCATTGAAAGTGACCATATTTCCCCCGAGCAGAGGAACTGCAGACATTTTTACATGCCCCAAGGACAGACTTAGACTTCCCAACAGACTACTGCCACTGTGGGCTTCCACCGCTGGGGACAAAGTGCTAGCCACTAGCAGTGACCCCCAATTTCCTCAGCAGCTGAGCTGCCATGCATTTATAAGGGACCTGAGGACAGGCTACCTCATCCACAGCTGCTGTCTGGGGCTAAAGCGCACATTTCCCAGCTCCCTCCCTATGGCTGCTGCCACTGAGAGCAACCTTGCCCTCCCCAGTAGGAAGGCTACAGTGCAAACACTGATGTCCTTACTTGAGCACTCTGCTGGTGGCCTGGGATCATCCTGCCCCTGCCATGATAGCCAGTGCCTACACATACCACCAAGGGGCCTGAGGAGAGGTCTATCTGGCCCAGCTTACCTCCCCAGTTTCCGAGCATGCTATTCAGGGACCTGGGGGATCACCCAGCCCAGTCCAACACTGTTGTCACCTGAACACTCCTCCTGGAGGCCTGAGGTTGGGTCCACCCAACTTGCTACTATCACCACAGCTGGCATACTCCTGCATGCACCACCAGTAGGCTTGGGGACTGACTCACCCAGCCCATTGCAGTCACTGCCAACACTAGCGTGAATCACTAGGGAACCAGGGGGTTGTCCTGCCACTGCTACTGCCATTGACCAAGTGACATCCACTGCCCAGGAGTCTGAGAACCTGCCTACCTGCCCAGCTTAGCACTGCCACTAGCAGCACCCAAGCAAGCCACCTGGAGGTCCAAGGATCAGCCCACCTGGACCTGCTAACACAAGGTGTCAGTGTGCCACCCTGTGGTCTAAGGACAGGTACCACAGGCCCGTTACTACCATGACTAGGGCCCAAGGAATGTTCCACCTGGCATCCCTGTCTCAGCCAAACTTCACCTCAGCCTCCAGTAACAATTGCACCCTAAGCCAATGAGGAAATCACAGAGCCTGCTCACACTATTTATAATCAAATATATCACACAGAAATTACACTACCACATATACCCAGAATCAAAGCCAAAGTGCCCTACTCAACCAACGAAAGCAAATCCAAAAAACTAGAATAACTATTATACCAGATATGTANTAGCAGCACCCAAGCAAGCCACCTGGAGGTCCAAGGATCAGCCCACCTGGACCTGCTAACACAAGGTGTCAGTGTGCCACCCTGTGGTCTAAGGACAGGTACCACAGGCCCGTTACTACCATGACTAGGGCCCAAGGAATGTTCCACCTGGCATCCCTGTCTCAGCCAAACTTCACCTCAGCCTCCAGTAACAATTGCACCCTAAGCCAATGAGGAAATCACAGAGCCTGCTCACACTATTTATAATCAAATATATCACACAGAAATTACACTACCACATATACCCAGAATCAAAGCCAAAGTGCCCTACTCAACCAACGAAAGCAAATCCAAAAAACTAGAATAACTATTATACCAGATATGTAGATATCAAGGTAAGAACATAAGAAACATGAAAAAGGATGGAAAATGACAGCTCCAAAAATACAGTAATTATCCAGCAACAGATTCTAATCAAAATAAATTTATGAAATCCTGGGAAAAGATTCAAAATAATGATCTTATAAAAGCTAAGTGAGATACAAGAAAACACAGAAAAGCAACACAAAGTAACCAGAAAAACAAATCAGGATATGAATGAGAAATTAACCAAAGAGGTAAGTTTCATAAAAAAGAACTAAACAAATTCTGGAATAGAAGAATTCATTGAATGAAAGACAAAAGATATCTGAAAGCTTCAGCAATAGACTAGGTCAGGCAGAAGAAGAATTTTAGAACTTGAAGACAGGTCTTTTAAAATAACCTAGTAAGAGAAAAAAAGAACAAAAAAATGAACAAAGCCTGCATGACATGTAAGAAACTATAAAGCAACCAAATACTCCAATTTTTGATGTGTTATAAGGCAAAGAGGAAACAAAAGGGACAGAAAACCTATTTAATGAAATAATAGCCAAAACTTCCCAAGTCTAGCAAAGGATTTAGACATCCAGATACAGAAAGCTCAGTGAATCCCCAAACAGATACAATTCACAAAGATTTTCTCCATGGCACATAATATTCACTGTCAAAAGTAAAAGACAGAGATTCTAAAAACAACAAGAGAAAAGTGTCCAATCACTTGTAAGGGAACCTCCATATGACTAACAGCAGTTTAGCAGCAGAAACTTTATAGGCTAGGAGAGAAAGAAATGATATATTTATTCAAAGTATTGAAAGAAAAAAACCCTGCCAGCCAAGAATCTCATACCCAGAAAAATTATCTTTCATAAATGAAAGAGAAATAAAGTCTTTCCTAAACAAGTAAAAGCTGAGAGAATTCATTACCACTAGACTGGCCCTACAAGAAATGTTTAAGGGAGTCTTATCCCTGGAAGTGACAGGAAAATATCTACCATAATGAAAACACATGAAAACATAAACCCAGTGGTAGAGCAAGTACAAATAAGAAAGAAAGAACTCAAATGTTAACCACTACAGAAAACTACCAAACCACAATAATAATCAGTAAGAAAGGAACAAATGATATACAAAACAACCAGAAATAAAAATAAAATGACAGAAATAGGCTCTAACATATCAATAATAATAACCTAAATGGATTAAACTTTCCACTTAAAAGATACAGATTGGCTGAATGGATAAAAACTATAACCCAGCTTTGTGCTGCCTACAAGAAATTCATCTCTCCTGTAAAGATACATATAGATCGAAAGTAAAGGGACAGAAAAAGATGTCCATGCAAATGGAAACCATAGTGAGCAAGAGTAGCCATAATGAGATAAACTCCTAAATCTAGTACACAAAACAGTATAAGGGGACAAAGAAGGTCATTAAATAATGACAAAAGAATCAATTCAGTAAGAAGATATAACAATTATTAACATATATGCACCCAACACTGAAGCACCTGCTTATATAAAGAAAATATTATTAGATCTAAAGGGAGAGAGACTCTAATACAATAATAGTTAGGGACTTCAACACCCCTATCAGCATTAGACAGATCATGTAGAAAGACACTTAACAAAGAAACACTGAATTTAAACTGCATTTTATACCAAATGGACCTGAGACATTTACAGAACATTTCAACCAACTAAAGGATACATATTCTTCTCATCAACATACAGAACATACTCTAGACTGCATGTTGGGACACATGACAAGTCTCAAACAAATTTTTAAAAATCAAAATCATATCAAGTAGCTTTTAGACCACAAAGTAAAACAACTATAGATTTTAATAATAAGAGGAACTTTGGAAACTACACACACATGGAAATTAAACAACATGCTTCTGAATAACCACTGGGTCAAGGAAGAAATAAGGAGGAAATTTTAAAATTTCTTTAAATGAAATTAAAATTAAAATTTATTTAAATGAAAATGAAAATCAAAACAGAACATACCAAAACCTATGAAATACAGCAAAAGCACTACTAAGAGGAAGTATACAGCAATAAATACCTACATCAAAAAATAGAAACATTTCAAATAAATAATCTAACAATGTGCCTCAAGAACCTAGAAAAGCAAGAACAAAGCAAACCTTTAATTAGTAGAAGGAAAGAAATAATAACAATCAGAACAAAATCAATGAAATGGAAACTAAAAAACAACACAAAGAACAAAACAAAAAGTTGGTTTTTTGAAAAGGTAACAAAACTGATAAACCACTAGCTAGACTAAGAACAGAGAAGATGCAAATAAAAAATGAAAAAAAAGACTTACAAATGATACCACAGAAATACAAAAGAGACAATTATGAACAACTATACATGAAGGAACTGAAAAACCTAGAGGATATGGATATTCTGGACACAGCCTACCAAGATTAAATTAGAAAGAAACAGACCAATAAATAATGAGATTGAATCCATAATGACTATCTCCCAACAAAGTAAAGTCCAGGACTGGAGGGGTTCACTGCTGAATTCTACCAAACTATCAAAGAAGAACTAACACTAGTTTTCCTCAAACTATTCCAAAAAATTGAAGAGGAGGGAATTCCCCCTAATTCATTCTGTAAGTCCAGCACTATCTTGATACCAAAACCAGAGAAAGATGAAACAAAAAAGGAAAACTATCCAGGTTAATATCCCTGATGACAACAGACACAAAATCCTCAACAAAATATTCACAAACTAAATCTAACAGCACGTCAAAAAGATAATGCAATATGATCAAGTGGGATTTATCCCATGGATGCAAAGATGGTTCACCTCCATATGCTAAAGGCCATATATGACAGAACCACAGCTAACTTCATACTGCATGGAACAAGCTGACAGACTTCCCTCTAAGAAGTGTAATCAGAAAAGGATTTCCATTCCTTCACCACTCCTACTCAACACAGTATTGGAAGTCTTAGCCAGAGCAATTGGGCAAGAGAAAGAAATAAAAGGCATCCAATTTGGAAAAGAAGTCTAACATTCTCTCTTTGCAGACTATATGATCTAATATCTAGAAAAACCTAAAGACATGACCAAAAAACTCTGCAATCCGCTAAATAAGTGGCAAGTTGCAGGATACAAAAATCAACATAAAAAATCAGCAGTGTTTCCGTACACCAATAATGAACTAGACGAGAAATAAATCAAGAAGACCATCTCATTTATAGTAGCTACAAAAAAGTAAAATACTTAGGGACAAATTTACCCCAGGAGGTGAAAGACCTCTTCAAGGAAAACTACAAAATATTGATGAAAGAAACTGAAGAAGACACAAGTAAATGGAAAGACATCCCATGCTCATGGATCAGAAGAATTAATATCATTAAAATGATCATATTGCCCAGAGCAATCTACAGATTCAATCCAATCCCTATCAAAATATCTATGTCATTTTTCACAGAAGTAGAAAAAACAGATCTAAAATTTTTATGTAACCACAAAAGAACAATATAGCCAAAGCAATCCTGAGCAAAAAGAACAAAGCTGGAGACATTGCACTACCTGACTTCAAAATATAATACAAGGTACAGTAACCAAAACAGCATGGCATTAGTATAAAACAGATACACAGACCAGTGGAAGAGAATAGAGAACCCAGAATTAAATCCACATTATTAACAGCCATTTGATTTCGACAAAGGCACCAAAAACTTACACTGGGAAAAGGACATACTCTCCAATAAATGGTGCTGGGAAAACTGAATATTAACATGCGAAGAATGAAACTGGACTCCTATCTCTACCACATACAAAAATCAACTCAAGATTAATGAAAGACTTAAACACCACCATAAAACTACTAGAAGAAAACACACAGAAAACACTCAGGACATTGGGGTAGGCAAAGATTTTATTGCTAAGACCTCCGAAGCACAGGCAAAAAAACATTTGACAAATGGGACTATATTAAACTAAAAAGCTTTTGCACAGCAAAGGAAACAACAGAGTGAATATCTGCAAACTACTCATCTGACAAAGGGACTAATATGAAGAATATACAAACTACTCAACAGATTAAGAAAACCCAAATAATCCTATTGAAAAGCAGGCAAAGGACATGAATAAACATTTCTCAAAAGAAGACATACAAATGGCCACAGATATATGAAAAAATGCTCACCATCACTAATCATCAGAGAAATGCAAATCAAAACAATAATATATCATTTCATCCCATTTAGA
Organism: Rhinopithecus bieti; assembly: GCF_001698545.2. Classification (NCBI taxonomy): domain Eukaryota; kingdom Metazoa; phylum Chordata; class Mammalia; order Primates; family Cercopithecidae; genus Rhinopithecus; species Rhinopithecus bieti. The sequence goes on from NW_016815333.1 coordinate 1,083,158, forward strand.
ATTGCTATTAAAGACAAAAACTAATGAATGCCGGTGAAGATGTGGAGAAAAGGGAACTCATATATTATTGGTGGGAATGAAAATTAGGACAGTCACTGTGAAAACAGTATGGAGATTTCACAAAAAAACTAAAAATAGAACTATTATATGATCCAGCAATTCCGCTACTGGGTATTTATCCAAGGGAAGTCAGTATATCAAAGAGATGCCTGGATCTCCATGCTTATTACAGTACTATTCACAACAGTAAAGATATGGAATCAACCTCAGTGTCCATCAATGGATGAAGAAAATGTGGCATATATGCACAATTGAATACTATTTGGTTATAAAAAGGAATAAATATGTAAACAAATGTCATGGATATGACAGAATACTTCAAAATGCTTTATTAGCATTTAATTAGATTACATTAAATATCTGAAAGTAATGAATAACAAAATCAACAACTTATTCTATAATTCAAACTGTTTACTAATTCAGAATAGTAGTTCCTCAATTTTTAGATTGTACTGTGTGGACTTGACAAACTTTAAAAGGTTTAACCTTTATTAGAACTACATAATGGATCATTTCTTTAGGTTTCATTGTTTCCTTTCAGTGAGGCTTTTTGAAAGCCTTTAGTCACATAAACATTTTACATAAATACATATATATTTTTAAATTTTGTATTTCCCTTTCATTTCTTTGATAACCTACTTTCTTCTGGTGAACAATAACATAGTCTTTTCCTCCAAAACTGTAACACAGCCTATTTCTTCTCAGGAGAGTCTGAACACATTTTTATTGCATTTTCCTCACTCTGTACACTGACTTTTCATATCAGAGTGGAATAAGGCAGATTCAGAAAAACCACTGTCTCCAAATTAGTATGTTCTTGTACAAAGCAGACAACCATATTTTTATTTGCTACGAGAAGAGTGGGAAAGAATCAAAGGGCAGTAAGGGTTTTTCTAGTTCTCGCTTCTACTGCCTACTGCCATGTAAGTAAATGGAATTTGATGTCCAGACACTGTTCTAAGCATTTCATATGCAGTGGCATTACTACCGCAATACATGAGCAGCTAATAATTTATTACTGTGTGGTCACCATAGTGTTCCATTAACGAAACAGACTGCTCTCTATAGGCACGTGTAATAAAGTCTGGTCCTCAAGAATGTTCCCAATAGTAGAGCAAGTTCCCATAGTAGAATGGTAGAAACAACAATCCTTTAAAGAGGCAAAGAAACACAGTTGTTAAGATCCATTTACCATTTTCATCATGACCACTGGCTTCTGGTGTACCCTGCCTCTGGTCCTCTTCAGGTGCCTCAGGAAAAATGACAGCAGTGTCTTGTTGTTGTAGAAACTCTTCAACATTAGGATCATGGTTTTGCTCATTTTCTGCATCTGACTCGCATTCATCATCTTTTACTAAAAAAAAAAAAAGCATACTTTTAAGAAAGCAATCTCACCACTAAGTTATTACAAAGGTTTTCTAAATAAGAAATTATTTATCTTGAGAGAACATGTGATTGTTCTTGAATCTGCAGAAAATATTTCTTGAATATTAAAAATGAATTCCACTCATTTTGTTGTAATCTACTAAGATATCTCTTTGCTTTATAAGTTTAAAGTGTTATAAATGTGTGAGATTCTCACAGTATCCCTTTTAAATGTTAAAGTCATACTTCTATTGCATTTTACTAATAAAACACAGAGAAGGCAATATAGTTGACTGAATTATTTCTCAATTAATGATAAAGCAAGAAAAAAACTAGTTCTCAAAGGTCACCTTCTTAGCAACCTATCATATCACAATATTTATTTAAAGTTGGACAATAGACAGCCCCTTATCTGTGGCTTCATTTTCCATGATTTCAGATACCTGTGATCAGCTGCAATCTGAAATCAGGTGAACACAGTACAAGAATAATAATCTGAGAGAGAGCGAGGGAGACCACATTCATATAACTTTTATTACAGCATATTGTTATAACCATATTTTATTATTAGTTTTTGTTGCAATCTCTGTATAAAATTTATAAATTAAACTTTATCATAGGTATGTATGTATAGGAAACAGTATAGTATATGTAAGTATTTATTTCAGACACTTGATGGGGGGTCTTGGAATTTATCCCCCATAGATAATGGTAGGGGGGGACTTGTACTTTAAATCTGAATCATTCTCATATAAACCATTCTGACATTCAGTTCAGTTATATGATTTCTTAGAACATAGTTTTTAATAATTATCTATAGTTAGAAGGATTTCTAATAAGCATCAAAGGGTATCAAATCTATGAAAACTGTTTCTTAGCTATACTAGTATTCATATTAAACAAGGCTATTCTTTCTCTATTTCTGCCTCAGTAAATGTTTAACTGTGGGATTAAGGCAGAGGCAACTTTTCTTGAATTAGAAAGGCTTATGCTTTGAGATGGTAGCCCAGAGTGCTGCCAAATTTCTAAAGCAGTATTGCTGTACTATGGTTTTCCTCCATTTCCTCCACTGGCTCCAGATGAGGGCCTCTACTCCATGCTGGTAACTGCAATGCCTTAGTATGGCTCCCAAATGTCGCAGGGATGACTTCTTTATAGACTCTGACTGAACTGTCGGGTCTAAATTTGTAAAACAGCACTTCCCAGCAGCTGACATTTGGCCAAATTACAATGGGGATGTATGGCATCTGTTTGTTTGATGGTTATTAAAACAATCTTGCTAAATCTCCTGCACCGTAGTGATAACTGAACTCATCAGGGTGACTGTTGTTTAAAACCTGAGAACCAATGACAGTAACAAATGGTGACTGTAATTTTTTCCCTATTTCTCAATAGCTATCAATTATTTAACATTTGCTACATACCAAGAACTGCATTATTTAGTTAATGTCAGTAGTTACCAAACTGGGATTACTGGATCCAGAGGTAAGTGAAGACTTTTAAAAGGTAAGCTGGACTGTTGGTTTTAAAGGAATCAACTCCCAGATCCTCAACTTCCATGCAAACTCTTTTCTAGCATCCTTGAAAGTTCTTCTCCCTGCTCTCCCTTTTTCACAGTATCCCTTGTTCTTTCTTAAAAGAAAAAAAGAGAAAAGGCATATTCCTCTATCCATCCATGACATGATTATGGTACACTGCTTGGAGTGTAAAGTCCTCCTGGGTGTCAAAGGAGTAAAGTTCAAAATACTGATTAGGGAAAGCCTTCTTTACTGACAAATAAAGGCAACATAGAATCACTATAGGTTTTCTGGTCTTCCCTGTTAACATGAATTTCTATTAGGCATAAAGCACAACTGAAATGGGGGTATGCTGGTCCTGGTTGGGACGCTGAAATTAACTATATAATATGGCCAGAGGGAGTGAGGGTAATTTTCCCTTAATGACCCCCTAACTATTATTTAAAAATTCATTGCTCTTCAGGAGACTGATAAGAGCAAAGCAAATAATATTCTCAAACATCATTCCTAGGATTTGTCATTAGGTAGAACAATAAGCAGTTCTGAAGAGCTAAAAGCAGAACAAATCAGTGGCATTCTTTGCAAAGCAACTTCAATTTTTAAAATTTAAACTAGATAAAAGTCATAAATGAAATTAATATATTATGTGATTTCTTACAGATTTCATGTTGAGTTTCTAAGAATTAAAATTATTTTTATCAAATTATATAAAATATTTATTTCAATTAAGCAATCTCCATCTTATATTTTCTAAATCCTAATAAAAATTGTAAGTGTGCTAGCTGTTGGAATGAGTTTTTAAATAGTATACACTTTTCAGAACTGCATGATCTGTATTTTATATATGAATTTTGCTGCTTCAATAAATTCTAGCTTTCCTATACATTGATTAGGTCTAAAGGTACACAGTTGGAGATGAAGATTTTTTTAACATACATATTAGATGAGATCTATATAATCTTAATCTTGACTTTACTACTTAGTATTAGTATAAGATGTATTTACTTATACTTTATGTTTTCTTCATTACTGATAATTTCTTTTTTTTTCTTGAGACTGAGTTTCGCTCTTGTTGCCCAGGCTGGAGTGCAATGGCATGATCTTGGCTCACTGCAACCTCCACCTCCTGGGTCCAAGCGATTCTCCTGCCTCAGCCTCCCAAGTAGCTGGGATTACAAGCGTGTACCACCACATCTGGCTAATTTTATATTTTAAATATATCCTTCATACACTTCCTTATTGATGAGATTTTGTAAAATTCCTCAAAATATGTATTGTCACACTGAGTTCAAAAAATGAAAAAATGCTTTTTTTCCTGACTGAAAGTAAGTCTGACTTGTCTGGCTGGTTTGATGTTGATAACTGGCTTTGCTGGGTAGATTATTGGAAATTTTCCAGAAATTGCATGAACTAATAAGGTATTGCTCAAAATACAGTTCATATAATAAAAGTGTTTTCATGAAAATATACTGGTAAAAGATACTTAAATTAACCATATTTCAGTTTCCTCAATCATTTCTGAATACATTAAACAAAGTGACTGTGAGAAAAAAATTTTTTAAAGCCCAAAACAGATATCATTAGTCCTTTGATAAATAACTATTGGTAAAGTCTTTCTGGTATATGTCCCAGAAAATGAGGGAATAGATGATTGTAATCACTGGGAAACAAATCTTTTTGCAAATTAGATGGCTTTAAATTTTGGTTTTCAACAAAATTGAAGAAATAGTTAATCAAAGTATAAGCTGACAGGACATTAAAATATTTTCATTGACAAATAACTTTTGACATTATGTCTGAAGATGTATAAAAACTGAGCAACTCAGTTATAACATAAAATTTTATTTCATCTTTTAATTTGAGAATAAAGGTACCTGAATGCTAAAAAAAAAAGAAACCAAATGATGAACACTTTTCCTTCTAGAAATAATATTAAGCTATTATAATTAATTACTATTTATGAAGTAATTTTAAAAATTAGCTCCTTTAATCTCATTTCTAATAATGTTTTTCTTTAATAATTAAAA
>NW_016815333.1:1089587-1114552 GCF_001698545.2 Rhinopithecus bieti
ACTGCAACCTCCACCTCCTGGGTCCAAGCGATTCTCCTGCCTCAGCCTCCCAAGTAGCTGGGATTACAAGCGTGTACCACCACATCTGGCTAATTTTTATATTTTAAATATATCCTTCATACACTTCCTTATTGATGAGATTTTGTAAAATTCCTCAAAATATGTATTGTCACACTGAGTTCAAAAAATGAAAAAATGCTTTTTTTCCTGACTGAAAGTAAGTCTGACTTGTCTGGCTGGTTTGATGTTGATAACTGGCTTTGCTGGGTAGATTATTGGAAATTTTCCAGAAATTGCATGAACTAATAAGGTATTGCTCAAAATACAGTTCATATAATAAAAGTGTTTTTCATGAAAAATATACTGGTAAAAGATACTTAAATTAACCATATTTCAGTTTCCTCAATCATTTCTGAATACATTAAACAAAGTGACTGTGAGAAAAAAATTTTTTAAAGCCCAAAACAGATATCATTAGTCCTTTGATAAATAACTATTGGTAAAGTCTTTCTGGTATATGTCCCAGAAAATGAGGGAATAGATGATTGTAATCACTGGGAAACAAATCTTTTTGCAAATTAGATGGCTTTAAATTTTGGTTTTCAACAAAATTGAAGAAATAGTTAATCAAAGTATAAGCTGACAGGACATTAAAATATTTTCATTGACAAATAACTTTTGACATTATGTCTGAAGATGTATAAAAACTGAGCAACTCAGTTATAACATAAAATTTTATTTCATCTTTTAATTTGAGAATAAAGGTACCTGAATGCTAAAAAAAAAAGAAACCAAATGATGAACACTTTTCCTTCTAGAAATAATATTAAGCTATTATAATTAATTACTATTTATGAAGTAATTTTAAAAATTAGCTCCTTTAATCTCATTTCTAATAATGTTTTTCTTTAATAATTAAAATTTAAAATATACTTATGTTGTGATCAACTATGAACTACTAATAATTAAATGATAAATCCCTGAATTTTCTAAAAAACTAAGATCTTTGTGGTCCCTGGAAATTGAAAATAAATTTTAATTTACACACATATTTTCTTGTAAGGAAATAAAATAGTTGATCAAAATACCTTCAAACAGGAAATATATATTGGCATAAAATTCTATAGTGTATATAGAATGGAAATATGAGCTCAAAAAGTAAACATTATGACCTAACATTTCTTACTCTTAAAGAGCATTTTCATACTTTTAAAAAAACGATAATAGGTATTAATATACTATGGGTTTCGTATGTAATAGTGATGTTAAAATGTCAATGTTTTACTATGCCAGAAATTAAATTGTAACTACTGACATTTAAAATGAAAAATTTTATATGTCCATTAAGAAATTTGTGAGGCAGTATATAATCAGTTTACATCCTATAAAATGTATATACAGTACCTCTTAGGGTTGTTGTAAGAATTAAATTAATTAATACATTAATGTACTTATTAGGAGGGTACCTGGTATGTAGTAAGTACTATGGAATTGTTAGCTATTTATGCCTTAAAGAAGTCTTGCAAGATGAACATAATTTTGCAATTAAAATTTTTCTCAATAAAAAAATTAGGGTCAGAAAAGGTTTTCTAAGATCACAGAGAGAAAATGTATTACTGTTAGAGCAGACAAGTTGGTATTAGGTGTCAGGTATAAAATCTGAGCTCTTTCTATTAAACTACACTCTATCTCCATGAACCCACATTTACCAGGCCCAATTTCAAACTGAGACCAGAATTTCTGCAGCTTTTTAAAATTTAAAGTGTTGGGAAATGCACATCTTGAAAAGGTCAATTATAAATGTCCTGGTCTTTAGATGATAAACGTATATATGTAAACATTAGGGAGATGAAAAAAATATACAGAGCATAAAAGGGTAATTGGGTTTTCTTTAAATATGACAAAACTCAAAATTGACAATCAAAGTATAGAATTAAATGACTATATACGTGTATTTGAGAGAGCAAATATTTAATATAAACACTAAATATTTTTAAATCAATCAATCAATTTTTCCGTCCTGAATAAAGTGTCCTCAGGCTTCCTCTTATCTTTATCCTCCATGTTTGAAATTTTCTAAAATTATCAACTATATAAACAAAAAAGGGATGCTCAGTAGGAACAAAGGATGTTTTAAATGAATTTTTTTCTCTGAATACTAACTTCAGACTATAGTTCCTTAACTTCAAGAGCTGCAAAACGAAGTCTGCTATAAAAAAGATCCGACAACGTTCTGAACTAATGATGGCGACTGCTGTAAAATATTTTTACTTATTTTGTCAGCATATTATTCCCTAGAAGTCAAGAAAGTAACAAAAGCAAAGGCATGACATAATTTTACAGTTTAACTGCTCAAAAGTCTCAAAAGTTAAATTTCCTTTTAAAGCTACACTCACTGGAGCTTTAATGGAAGTTTGCTTACTCCTAACTCCCCATGTTCCAGGTGAATAATGCAGCAGGGATCATCATCGTGTAGATGGGGGAGATTTTACATTCCAGCAGCAACTTTTGTTAAACACAAATTTGAGAAGGTTACCCTGCCTTTCAGATGCAATTTTTTTTGAGGAAATTTACATACTATTCAGTACTTCAAACTGAAAGAATTCATTTATTTTTATAGTGAAGAACAGCCTGACAGATAAAATACTGTAAACCTGTGAGTATCTTTTTGGATAGCATTTTACCTAGAAGGGCAAGAAGTCTTCTGTAACTCTGGTAATATAAGTCATCAAAGTTTAACAACACTAGGTAAAAGTAAACAGTGTACTCTTACGTTTATTAACATTACTGTATTACTACTAACAAATGTCCAGCTTAAATATTTTACATATTCTATAGTTTAGCATTGCAAATATATGATAACAAGCATATCTGAATACATTATTCACGCAGGTTACACAGAACCAAGTTAGGGGCAAAACATAAAATCGTAGGCTATAGGCACCACAAATTATCACATACTCCATTATTATTTAATTAACCTGAAATTCACTTTTAATAACAGCACAAAGATTTACTCTGTTTTACAGAAATGACTGACAAGTATAGGAGTGCTATTATTTATATTATGAATAAACATCTAATCTTGACACTTTTAGGCCATGAACCGTACCTCATCTTACCTAACGAAAGATAAAATTTGTAAGCCTTTATGGAATATTACTAAAATGCACAGCAAAGTAAAAAACAAATCTATAGATGATAACTCATAGAAGAGAAGGAAAAAGAAAATGTAATGAAAACTATATGACAGAAATATCTAATTTATGGTTGAATACACAAAGTACAATTATACTACGTTTAAGTATAATATTGTGAGGAAATGTTTTAATAATCTGGAATTCATTTTTGAAGTTTACATTCTAACAGTTCTGGCTCTTTTAAGGAACACAATAAAAGTGACTGGTATTATTATACATAATATCTGATTTAATTTTTCCACTTACTCTTTTGCTTCTTAAATCTGATCTGAATCCATTACAGAGGAATAGCCTTAAGTCTCAGGGAGTATGTACTTTTTAGTCACCTAAAAGCAAATTTCCTTGTTTACTCTAATTCAACTTCATTTTATCCTTTTTCAATCACAGAAAATTTAAGAAACATTTTTGATTCTCTTGTTTGCTGCGACATGTTCACTCAACTCATTAATATTCATGATTCTCATCTGATTCATAGATAATCCATATTTGCTTTTTCTATTTTCTTCTGCTTTTTGTCTTGTGGGCAATTCAAAGCAGACCCAGGTAACTAATAATGAAACTCAAAAGTTAGATCTGCATTTCTCTAACTTTGGTCAAAAACTTGACAGAAGTTCAAATCATCTTTCAAACACTTATTTTTTGGATTATCTGTAGGTTATACTTGTCATTCTTATAGAACAGAAAAATCTGCTATGTAATATGAATCTGTAAGTTACTCTGTATTTAAGGAATATTTACTTCTTTTATGTAGTGCATCACACGCCTAAGTACTTAAACATTTAAGGCAGGTAAGATAAAAGAGAAGGAAACGGACTAAATTCAGGACTCACAAATGCGAAATCAGTGACACAAAAGACCTTCTTTTAAAGGTTATGGTATGAAAGTAAGCTGCAGCAGAGTACCTGTACATCCTGCTTCATCCGCCTGAGCTTCAGGCCCCAGGATTTCTTGCCCTTCCTTTCCTGCTGAAATCAAAGAAGAAGAAATTAAAATAGATCTATAGTGTTCCTAATACAAATGAAAGACACATGTTTAAAGTTTTGGATATCCCAATTACTCTGATCTGATCATTACACATTGTATACATGTATCAAAATATCACATGTACTCCCCAAATATATACAGCTATTATATATCAATAAAAAATTAAAAAAATAAATCCAGGTATCACAAACATTTTAACTTCCCAAAATCTGAAAAGGAAACTTTCAGTACAGATTATATTTAATTTGAATTTTTTCCTTTTATGAATATGGTAATGTGTCCTTGAAAAGTAAAGCTGTTTAAATAAATTAAGTGGACAGTCTTATCACAAAGATATCTTAGAGAAGTAAAAGCAGTACAGATTTAGATATTCTGGAATTATACATATTTTAGGATTATAAGCAAACTGGAATTTTAGTATTATTTTGGGAAAAGAGCTCTACCTATAGATGGTAGAATTATGTATTTTTATTTCTTCTCTAGAGCACAAATTCTATGTTCTAGGCATTGTGCTAGTAACTTACTTCTTTTAAGCTTTGTAACAACATATTTTATAAGTTAAAAAACTTGAGGCTTGGAGAAGTTAAATAACTTGCCCATAGACACACAACTATTAGGTGGTAGAAATGAAATATAAATGCAGGTCTGATTGACTTCAAAGTCCACTTTCCATCAAACTCTTGCTCATTTAACTAGGGTACCAGAAAACTAGAAAGAAGACTGGACCAAACGTTACTGTGCCCAAAGTAAACACCTAAGGCATTACGCTTTTTCTTTCACTTTATTCATTATTCTACTACATATGTTGATATGTAGTAATCAACAATATAGTGCTACTAACAAATATTTTTAGATATCTGTCATCTTCCCTTGCTACCTCTACATTTATAGTGGGCTATCTGTAGCATTTCATACAGCATAGGTTCAGAATAAACATTTTATATGATAAATTGAAGTATGTTTTATATTTTCAGGTACATTTTATTTATTACAATAATGTATTAAGAACATGTGCATATATGAAAGGTATGAAGAAGTTAAAAACTGTTCCTTTTCTAACTAGTAGCAGAGTATATGTCATAATTATGATCAGAATACTTATATGGTCACACCAAAATAGTGTAGTTATCTGCACCCTAATCAAATTGCACTGAATATGTCAGTCAAAAGTCTTGATTTAAATTTCTTTTAGGTTTTGTTGTTAAATTGAGAAAGAGAGCACTAATCAAGTAAAATGTTTGCATCGCATTATAGCATGTATTTCCTTTAAGTGCCTTGGATTATCAGGTGGATTTATTCAGCAGATTTTCTTTACTCATTAACTTTCATACTAATACTTAAAGATGATCATATAGGAAAACAGTCAAAATACGCACAAACCTCTTTAGATCAATGTAAAAAACACTGTTTTAAGTAGATAATGATGAGGTTAACTTCTGCTGAAGTCTCATTTTATACTTTCCATCAGCAAAATGACAGTTTAAAGATTCTTGGTAAAGTGCTTACAAAGCTAAGCTGTAGGATAAACATTAATGTTTGCTAAGTGTCTGCAAACCTCTAGCACCCCCTTTTTCTCGCTTCAATGTTTCTCCTTAAACTAAAATAATAAACAGTATGCCAACTGGGTAATTATATGATGGTAATATAGTTATTGATTATCGTATACTTATGTTCCGTATTCTTCTAAAATGAAAATCAAAACAGCCAGAGTTACTACCTGATAAGATGGAATATGACATTGATATTAAAGGTTAAAATGACATTTTTAGACACTGCTAATTTTTCTACTTATAAATATTTTAGGAACTGCAATTTGATTAATTTATTTGTTTCTTCATTTCTTCATCCCCCCTTGGGATAAATTCTAGGCTCTTTAGATGAGTATTTAACATACTTCAGAATCTACTCCAAGACCTATTTTCCACAATTTAAAAACTAGAAGTCTATTTTTTTCCCTCATTATTGAGGCTGGAGTTTTGGTTGAACAACTAAGATCATGGTGCCTAATGAAAACAGAAAACATTCTAATGTTGGCCTTCAGCACTGCAAAAAAATGCTGCCTCGGTATAGGCTCCTTTCTGCATCATCCGCGGACTAGCATGAGTGTGTCTGCAAACAGGCTGTGCTAAGTATTTTTCAAGCAGCAGTATCTCTCATGTGTTCTGATCTTACTTCTGATTTAGGAATTAAAAGGGGAGTAAAGTAACAAACTCAACTTGTACGTATTTTTTTTCCTGTAAGACTTAATAATGTCAACAGATTATGACTGGTTAACCTAAATGCAATTTTAAAAAGAACACTAGAATGCTCCTAAGGTTTTGTTTTAGTATAAATTCTAAAGCAAATATATAAGTGAGAAAATGCCTGAGTAATAAGACTTTGTTTTACAAAATGGAAAATAATGGAAAAAGGTGGCCTAAAAAATAAGTCATGAAATAACTACTCAGCAATAAAAAAGAACAAACTATTGATACAAGCAACAGCTCAGATGAATTTCCAAGAATTGAAAAAAAGCCAGTCTAAAAGGTCACATACTGTATGATTTCATTTATGTAACTTTCTTCAAATAATACAATTGTAAAGATGGAGATTAGTGGTTGCAAGGGGTAAGGAATGGGGCAAGGTAGAGGGACAGGGGTGAATATGTAACCGGAAATGAGAGCCTGGTAGTGACAGAACTGCTTTGTATCTTGAATATATCAACGTCAATATGCTTGTTGTGACATTATATTATGTTACCATTGGAGGAAACTGGGTAAAGGGTACATAGGATTTCTCTGTATTATTGTGAATCTATCATTAGGTCAAAATAAAAAGTTTAATTAGAAAATAAGTCAAAGGCAAATATTGCAAATTCAGACCAAAAGAACTTATGGCTTGTTCTTTTTAGTCATAAGATGAAATTCCTAGTAAATAAAACAAGAATGGAAAATGTGATTAATTTTAATAAAATCCAGAAGCCTTACTATCATTTGCAGGATAGCATAGTTTAAGCTAAAGGACTGGTTATTTAGCATATGTGTTAAATTCAAAAACTTGTGTTTTTTGAAATTCACACCCATGTGTTTCTAACCATTTCAAATGTGTTCATGGGAATATCTTATAGCAGCCTCTAAGAAGGCACAGTAATTACCTAACTGAATCAGATTTCCCTTTCCTGGTTTGCCTACTCCTCTTTGATACACATTCACACATGCCAGGCATATTTTACCTGTATAGATACTCCTTGACTTATGATGAGGTTACATCTTGATAAACCCATTATAAATGGAAAATATCATGTCAAAATGCATTTAATACACCGGTCCTACTGAACAACATAGTCCAGCCTAGTCTACCTTAAAGGTGCTCAGGACAATTATGATATCCTACAGTTGGGCAAAATCATCTAACATGAAGCCCATTTTATAATAAAGTATTAAAATCTCATATAATTTATTGAACAGTATATTGAAAATGAGAAATGATTTCATAGGTCCTTGGAGTGTGGTTTCTACTGAATACATATTTCTTTCACATCACTGTAAAGTTGAAAAGTCTTAAGTCGAAGTTGTAAGTTGGGGACCTTCTCTGTACCTTTTCTCAAGTTGTTCCCTCTGCCTAGAAAGCCATTACCCAGTCCAAATGAGTAACTTCCACAGATTTTTTAAAGGCCAATTCACATTTCTCTCATTCTGTAAGTCGTTGCTGGGCCAGCTTTCTGCTATTCCCACCCTACTGTTCCTGCTAAGGGAAAACTATCAAAAAAGAGAATGCCAACAGATTCCTGAATTCAAACCTAAATGTGTTCAAACTTTAGAGATGAAATGTTTCACTGTATACTTTTCCAGATAGTTTCATTTTCCCACTCCTGTATCTTCTACTTTATAATATGTATGTGAATATTTGTGGTATAACTGTCTAGCAAAGTTAAAACGAATATAACTCACAAACTCCATGAATACCCATTACCTTAGATAATGATTAAAAATATATACCTGAGGTCAGATCCAGCTAAGATGGAGAATGCACAAACTGTTTATGTCTGCTACTAAATCTAGCTAATAAAACCTGGGGATAATGAAGGGAACAGTTATTTAAAGACTCTAAAGGGTAAGTCACAGCAGGACTGGAGAAGATGACATGACAAGAATTCAGAGTAGCACAGGGTGATTCCCCTTACCTTTTTCTTCTTTTTTCAAAAGGTACCCCTGGCCCGGATTCAAGGGAGCTTAAAACCTGAAAGTGGGCCCTGGGGCATGGCAGTGAAGGCTCTAGGAGAATCCTTCTAGTTTAGGCTCAAGGAGCAGGAAAAGGCTTAAAGAAAAGAAAAACTGCCCTTTTCTCCTTTATTCTCTTGCATCCTAACCTTCAAGGTAGTAGCAGAAATAATGATGACTGCAAGAATTTAAAACTTTGAGGGAGGGAAAACTTCCTCTCCAGTAGGAGGAGCTGTGGCCCTAAGAGTATAATATAACCTCCACTGAGCTCTTTCTCTGTCTTCTTTCAGCTCTTCCACAGGCACAGATGCAGGAAGTATGTGGCAAAGTAGGGTAAATGAAGTCCCAAAGTTTTGGCTAGAGGACTGAAAAGCAGAGTCTCTAGGAACTCAAAGTACTGAGATCATGAAAGAGAGAGGCTCAGGAAAGTGACCTCATAAGGCTGTTTATGAACTCTTGGGTTTATGCTCAAACTTCTCATGTGTGAATCTGATCACGGACTGTGAGAAACTAAGTATGGACAGACAATTACCCATGTTCTAGATTGGACCCTAGGTGGTACATGAAGGACAGATCTGAACAGCATTTCAAAGACTTTGAAAAGTGAACCAGTTGTGGAATCACAACCTATATACTGGCTGGAGATTGCATCCTGAATACAACTGGATAAATTGCCTGTTAAGCAAAAAACATCAAAATTCTCTATAGGATTTAAATAAGACCAAGTATTAGTCTTATTTAACTTATTAGTCTCATAACATAATACTCGAAATATCCAGGATACAATCTCAAATTACTTGGCATGTGAAGAATCAGAAAAAGTCTCAAGTCACACAGGAAAAGATGATCAGAAAATGGCAACATTGGGAAGAAAAAGATGTTGGAATGATTAAACTAAGACAGTAAGACAACTATTATAAAATGCTCCAAGAAGTAAGGGTAAATACTGTTGAAAAGAATAAAAGACAGACTGTCTCAGCAAATGGAAGATATTTAAATAAAAACTAAAAGAAAATTTTGGAACTATTAACATAAAGTAACCAAAATTTAAAAATCACTTGATGGGCTTCATAGTAAAATGGAGATGAAAGAGCAAAGACTGGTGAACTTGACAGTACATCAATGAAAACTATCCACTTTGAATAAGACAGAGTAAAAATATTTCTTAAAAAATAAAGATTCTCAGGATATGCAGCACAATAATAAAATATCTAACTTTGATGTCACTGGAGTCCCAGAAGGAAAAGGAAGTTGTAGTGCAGAAAAAAACTGAATAATGTTTACAAATTTCCCAAATTTAGTGAAAGACATAAACCAACAGATTTAAGAACTGAACCTCAAATAGTAACCTCCTAACCCCCCAAATCTAGGTTCGAACCCATCAATCAAACACTAGACTCAAACCCATCAACCAAACTAGTTTTAAAAAATATTAAAAAGAGCCAGATGAAATAATATATAATTATAGGGGATCAATTATTTAAAAGACTAGAGTTATAATCAGAAATCACAGATTTCATAAGAAAGTAGAACATGTTTAAAACAAAAAATATCTGTCAGCTCAAAATTCTAAATCCAATGAGAATATTCTTAAAAAATGAAGGTAAAATAAAGACATTCTCAGATAACAAGTATAGTTCATTGCCAGCAGATCTGTTGTAAAAGAATTACTAAAGGAAAACTGTCATAAAGAAGGTGAAATGAGGAACACTTGGAATGTCAGGAATAAAAGAAGAAGAGAAATGATGTAGTGCATATAACAACTATAAAATAAAGGAGGGAGAATAACAAAACTTACATGAAAGAGTTATACATTCCACTTGGCATGGTAAAAGACTGATTCTAAATAGACTGTGAAAAGTTAGTATGTACATTCTAATCCATAGAGCAACCACTAAAAGAAATCTATACAGAGATACACAGTCAAAACTAAAATAAATTGAAATGGAACACTAAAAAATATTCAAATGATCCAAAACAAGGCAGAAAAAGAGGACCAGAAGAGTGAAAATACAGAGAGAAAAACAGAAAACAAATAGTAAAATGATAAACCCAAATCCAAACATCAAACATTTTACAAAATATAAATGGCCTAAACAAATCAATTAAGGGCAGAGATTATCAGAAGAGACCAAAAATAATAAAACAATCTCCACTAATATCCTCTCTACAAAATTACTTCAAATATAATGACATAGTTTAAAAGTAAAAGGATGAAAAATTCTATCATGAAATATTATATCATTAACCAGAAGAAAGCTAGCGTGATTACATTAATATCAAAGTAGACTTCAGCGATAAGAAAATTATCAGAGATCAAGAAAAACATTGCATAATGATAAGAGGGTCAATTTGCCAAGAAAAAAGAGTGATCTTAAATGTGGATGTATTTAACAACAGAGCTTTAAAATAAGCAAAGCAAAAATGAACAGAACAAAAAGTAGAGACAAATCTACAATATTCTTGCAGACTTCTGTACTCCTCTTGCATTAACTGACAGAACAAGTAGACAAAAAAATTACCAAGGATATAGAAGAACTAGGCAACATTAACAACTAGATCCAAATAATTAACACTCACCCCAGTGACGGAATTCACATTCTTTTCAAATGTACACAGAATATTCATGTAGATACACCACTTCCAAGATTATAAAACAAAACAAATGTTAAAGGATTGAAATTCTATAAAGTATGTTCTATGATCATAATGACCAGATGTCAACAGGAACAAGATAAGAAAATCTCCAAACACTTGGAAATTAATAAAACCATTTAGAGAGAATCTATGGATCCAAAAGGGAAATAAAAAACACATCAAAATTTGTGGAATGTCCCTAAAAATTTGTATAGAGGGGAATTTATAGCATTAAATGCTTGTGCTATAAAAGAAGGTCTCAGATCAAAATTCTAAATTGTGTATTAAAAGAACAGTAAACAAGGAGCAAAATAAACCCAAAGCTAGCAGAAAGAAGTAATACAAATCAGAAATCAATAAAATTAAAAAGAAAAAAATGAGACAAAAAGCTGGTTCTCTGTAAAGATCAATGCAATGGACAAAACTTTAGTAGGACTGGTAAGCAAAAAAGAAGAAGCCACAAATTGCTACTATCAGGAATGAAAAGACAATACCACTGTAGAACCAGCAGATATTAGAAGGGTATAAAGGAATGTATATTCCTTTTAGAAGGTTATAAAGGGTATAAAGGAACAATTGTGCAAACATAAACCTAAATAACTGAAATAAGTAAATTCCTTGAAAATCAGACACTAAACACATCCAAGATGAATACAAAACCTGAATATTCCTGTAAATATTTTAAAATTGAATTTAAAAAAATCTTCCTCCCAAACAAAACAAAACTCCAGGCCCAACTTGTTTCACTTGCAAATCTTACTACATATTTAAAGAAGAAGTAACACCAATTTAAATATTTTTTTCAAGGCCAGGATTACTCTAATACCAAAACCATAGGACAATAGTACAAAGAAAGTAAAAGAAAAAATATTATAGACTAACATCACTTATGAACGCTGACACAAAAATCTTCAACAAAATATTAGCAATATACAAAAAGAAAATGATCAAGTGGGGCTTTTCAGAGAATAAAGCCTGATTCAATATTTGAAATTGATTAGTGCATTCCTCCATATTCACAGATTAAAGAAGTAAAACCATATGATCATTTCAATTGATGCATAAAAAGCATTTTAAAAAATCAACATTTATTCATGATGAAAACTTGCAGCGAACCAGGAATAGAAGGGAAGTTCCTCAATTTGATAAAGCGTATCTACACCAAACCTACAGTTAACATTATATTTAAAGGAGAAAGACTATGCTTTCTTCTCAAGATTAAAAAAGCCAAGAATGTCCATTATCACCACTCTTGATGTCTTGCAATAAGTCAATAAAAGAATTATAGGCATACACATTAGAAAGGAAGAAATAAAAATGGCCCTATTTGCAAAAAACAAGACTGTCTACATAGGCAATGAACTGGAAACCAAATTAAAAGAAAAAAACTTCAAGCCATTCACAGTCCTTACCTCCAAAAAAGAAATACGTAGGTGTAAATTTAACGAACTATGTACACTATCTGTATTCTGAAATTATCAAACACTGATGTAAGAAAAAGAAAACCTAAATAAATGTAAACACACACCATGTTCATTAATTGGAAGACTCCTCAACATTTTAAGGAAGACGTCAGTTCTCTCCAAATTGATCTGCATATTTAACACAAATCAAATCAAAATTTCAGCATGATTATTTTTTAATATAAATAAGATTATCTAAAATTTATATGAAAAGGCAAAGGAACTACAATAGCCAAAATGATTTCGAAAAATAAAATTAGAGAAATAACATTCCCCAATTTTAAGACTATCAAGCTACAGTAATCAGGATTACATGGTATTGGCAAAAGGATGGATGTATTCATCAACAGAACAAAGTCCAGAAACTGACCCACATAATAGACAATTAATTTCTGACAAAAATGCAAAATATATTCAATAGAGAAAGAATAGTCTTTTCAACAAGCAGTATTGGTACTATCGGACATCCAGATTGAAGAAATGAAACTTCACCTCAATCTAACATCTTACAAAAAAATTAGGTAAAGATAGAACAAGCCCTAATAAAAAGGTGAAGAAAACAAAGAGAAAATCTTGATGATCTGGAGTTAAGCAGAGTTCTTGCACATGACACCAAGCATGATGAAAATCATGATCCATAAAAAGAAAAAGTGATAAACTAAATCTCATTTAAAACTTTTGTTCTGTGAAAGACTAGGATAAGAGAATGAAAAGACAAGCTACAGTAGTTTTTATTACAACTCTAAGGAACTCTCAAAACTTAATAAAATAAGTAACTAGAAAATACACAAAGCAGACACTTCAATATAACATAAGTGGACATAATATAACAAACACATGATAAAATGTTTAACTTCATTAGCCATTAGGGGAATGCAAATGAAAACCAAACCTATTATGAAAACACACCTATTAGAATGGCTAAAGTAAAAAAAAAAATCTGATAAAACCAAATGCCTGTGGCCATGTAGAGAAAGTGGATCATCTCTTATTTATTATTGGTGGGATTGGTACAACCACTCTGGAAAAGTTTGGCAGTTTCTTAAAACATTAAATATATACAATATATTATGCAACAATCACACTTCTACATATTTACCCTAGAGAAATGAAAACTTAACTTCACCCTCAAAACCTGTATACTAATGTTTATAGCAACTTTACTCATAATCTCTGTAAGTTGGAAACAACCCAAATGTCCTTCCACTAGTGAATGGATAAACTGTGGCACGCCCATACAATGAAATACTACTTATTAATAAAAAGGATCAACCTGCTGATACATGTAACAACCTGAATACATCTGAGTGAAATAGAAATGTTTCATATTGTATGCTGAGTGAAACAGAATATGTTTCATGTTGTATGATTTCATTTTTATAACATTCTCAAGAAGAGAAAATGATAGCAAAAGATCACGGTTGCCAGGGTTTGTGGTAGAAGGAAAATGTGACTAAAAAGGGGTAGCATGATAGTGCTCTGTTCTGTGCCCTGTTGTGGTTGCTACATGAATACACTTGTGTGTGTGTGTGTGTGTGTGTGTGTGTGTGTGTGTGTATTAAAGCTCTAATAAATGAACATCAAGTCAATTTTATAGTACGTTAATTAAAAAAGATTTTCTGAGATCTTAACACTCAGAAAAAAAGAAACTTACTTTTCTAGTTCTAGGTGCTAATTTTGTAAGTAGAAATCCAGAAGAATAGGAGCGTTTACAGATTTTTAAAACTGTTTTAATGTTTTAGTCTCAGTTATTTGAGAGACAAACTGGTAATAATACACAACAATGTTTTTGTAATCAATCAATTCACAAGTAGTACAGAAATCAGATCCAGAAATCTTATGAGTAGTTTTACTTTAGGAATAAAAAGAAATATGGAGGCAGTGGATAAGGGCAAAAGCTTTAGAGTCAATTATTCCTAGGTGAAGACACTGGCTCTACTGGGTCCGTGAGTAGACTTGGGGGAGTGATACAACTCAGTTAGTCCTTAGTTTCCACATGTATACAACTAGAACATTACATCACAGGATTGTTGTGAATACTGAACTCTCGTTTAGCCCAATGCCTAGTAGAGTGCAAATGCTCAATAAGTAATGGCCATTATTAGGGATTCTATAAATATTCAATTTGTTTGAGACTCTTAAAATTATCTTTATTACATGTAGAATATGAAGATCATCTTGTCTGAAACATTTTGACCTCAAATTAATTCATCACATTTTAAGAGCAGGGTATAAGTGGATTGACAATTACAGGAATGATTTAATTAATTAACTAATCCATTCATCCAATTCACTATTTGAGGATCCATGAGCCAGAAATTCTGCAGATGCTGAAACACAAAATTGGAAAGACCACTAATACCAAAGAACAAAGCTTAGGGGGAGAGAGAGACAGAGAATTACAACATCATTGCAAGTGCTGCAACAGAGATGTATGTCATTGGATTACATGATAACCTAATTACCATCCGTTTTTTTCTCTATGTTGTTCTGAAGGAACTTATTTAACAAACAGTGACATTTCTTATACAACAGTGATAATGAGTAAAATAATCTAAGGAAATAACATTCATTTTCAGTCATCCGTGTACCCTCATTATCATTCCTTTTCTCTCAGCCAGCAAGAAAAAAATATTCATTTACCTAAAATACTAAGAATAACCAGCCCACATACAGTATAGACTTGCTGAACATTTTGACCCTAGTTAAGTAAAATATCCAAAGTCCTGAATCATCTGAGTGACTTATGATAGTACATAAGTTAATGGCATAGCTTACAGACTCAGACCGCCTGGTTGAAATTACAGATGATACTTACTATCAGTGACTCTGGTAAATACCTAATGTCTTTTGTACTTGTTTTTCTCATCTATAAAATGGGGCTAAGTAACCTGCTGCATTACAGTATTGCAATGATTAGATTAATATATAACATACAATTTAGAACATTACTTGATACAAATAAACTGCTCAGTAAAGTTATGATTATTAATATTAGCCAGTGGTTTATGAACTTGTGTGATTTTTTTCACGTTGTGGTCTGCAGAACAAGGGATCCATGAAGATGTCCACATCCTAGTACTCTGAGACCCTGTGACCCTGTGACTATATTACTTTAAATGGTGAAATGAACTTTGCAGATGTGATTAAAATTATGGACCCCAAGGTGGGGAGATTATCCTGGATTATTTGGGTGGGCCAGTTAATCACATGAGCTCTTAAAAGTGAAAGAGAGGGAGGCAGGAGTGGAGACACTATATGAAAGAAATAGGACTTGACCTGTTTTCCTGGCTTTAAAGATAGAGAAAAGAAGTCACAAGCCAAGAAATGCAGGTACCCTCTAGAAGCTGGGAATGGCCTTCAGCCAGCAAGGAAATGGGGTCCTTGTATGACCCAAAGGATATGACTATGCCACCATGTGAGGAAGAAAATGAATCTTCCCCATGAACTTACAGAAAGGAATACAACACTTAGATTTTAGCCCAGTGAGACCTGGGATGGACTCACGACCCACAGAGACGAAAGAAAATAAATTTGTGTCGTTTAAATCTTAAGTGTGTTGTCATTTGTTATGACAGCAACAGAAAACCAATACAAGTGGTTAAATATTTTTACAGCAGAAAGAAGAATGAAGATACAGTAATTTGCCAGCTAGCTACAGGTAAGATTGCCTTGTTGAGGTCAATATTGTTTTCTTTTTGCTGTTTTAGTTTCATCAGACACTATGAATCTGAAAATCACCAATAATGTAATTACTGGATTCTAGCCTTATTGGAAGCCATGGGAAATTATAAAGAATATATGATATGGTAATTTCTCTTAAGATGTTTCTATATGGATGGGCATTGATACTGACAGAATTACCTCTGCACTGCTCTATTTTATGTATGGATATCATATTTAATGTAGATGTATTTTTCTGTTGGACCTATAAGAAAAAAAGAATAGAATATTTTGGAATCAAATAGACCTGGGTTTGAATCTTGGCTTTTCCATTACTTAATGTACCATGTTGGCAACATATTTAATCTTTCTGAGCCTCATTTTCCTTATTTTTAAAAAGGAGCCAACATCTATCTCACAGAGCTATTCTAAGTATGAAAATAAATAATGTATGGGAAAGCAATTAACATTAGGTCTGTACAGGTACACTCAGTAATATTCTTCTTACCAAATATGTGAAATGTGGGATTGCCACTGACTGTTGTGTCAGCCTTCCCAGTCCTCTAGTGTTTTAGAGAGGCATATTCTCTGACACCCCAACCAGGCCTGAACAGAAAAGCCTAATGAAAGCAGAATTAGCCTGATTTATCCTTGCCCCCGAAGTTCAAGGTATCGTGACCAGGTCTGAAATGGGCAGAAGTAAGCTGGCACTCTGCAACATGGAGGAAGATCAGGAAAAGTATATAAAACTTTCCCAAGTCCTTTGGGGCAAGATATCTGACATTCTATTAGGCTAAGGAATGGGACAAGAGTCAGAGATCTAGGAATGATCCTCTGACCTACTATGCATTTTGTAAGCTGAATTATTATTATATTCCAATATTTTCCTTTTGTTCTATTACTGCTTATTAAAATATTTTTGAAAATTCCAACTTTTTTCAGATAATATATACTAACAAAACCCCAGGAAAGGATTTTACTTCATTTTGATCAGAAATTTTCAAAATATCTCAATTTCAAAAATTTTAGACTTACAGAAAAGCTGTAAAAAATAGAGTTCCTGTATACCCTTTAACCAGTCTCCCCTAAAGAGAACATGACATAATCACAGCAGTATTATGAAAGATATAAAATTAACATTATGTAATGCTATTAACTTATCTAGGGACCTTATTTGCCCTTTCCCAGTTTCCCCACTAATAATCCTTTTTTTTTTTCTGGCCCAGAAGCCAATTTAGTATGCTACACTGTATCATGTGTCCATAACCTCCACCAAAATTTGATAATCCAATCTGTTTGTCTTTGACAAGTTGCTTCTGTCTTTATTTGTATTTTATGACCTTGACATTGACACTTTTGAAGAGTACTGGGCACTTACTTTGTCATATGCCCCTCAACTTGGATTTCTCTGATGTTTTCTAATTATTAGATTGAGGTGATGTATTTTGAGCCAAAATACGACTAAGGCAATAGGTGCCCAGTATACCACATTAGTGGCACATGGTATGTCACTATGTTATTACTGGTGATATTCTCATCTGTAATTGATCATCTGGTTAAGGTGGTGCCTGCCAGGTTTTTTTTTTCACACCACTTACAATATTTTTCTTAGCAGTTATTAATTATCTTCTGGGAAAATACTTCAAAATTATGCAAAAGCTCTTTTTTCTCATTACACTTTCACCCACTTATTTTAATATCCATTGATGGTTCTTTTAAACAATTATTACCACGATATTTGCCTAATGGTGAGTCTCCATCTCCATATTTACTAATTTATAATTGGATTTCTACTATAAGGAAGACCTGTCCTTTCCCTCCCAGGTGTTTAAGTATTTATATCAGTACAGATGGATGGATATTTCTTTTATTTTCTGGATTTTAATAATGCTATCATTATTTATTTTGCTGCTAAAATTGTTCCAGAATTGGCTATTGGGAACTCCTTCAAGTTGGCTCCTGTGTTTTTTTAACATGCTCTCATCATTCATTCATTTAGTCATTTTTTGAGATGGAGTCTTGCTAGGTTGCCCAGGCTGGTCTCAAACTCCTGGTCTCAAGCGATCCTCCTGCCTCAGCCTCCCGAGTAGTTGGGATTACAAAGCCTCCTGAGTAGCAGGGATTGCAGGTGCATGCCGCTGCACCTGAAATTTATTTATTTATGGGTACTTACTATTCCAGGCTCATCTTCTATTTTCCCTGCCCTAGATATAGAATCAGTCATTTCTCCAAGGAGGCTTAGTACTTTCTACTGGAGAATGGTGTTTGAATCCTAGATCTGGGTATTATATATGTTCACTACTACTGGGTGTCACTGCTTTCATGTCTTGTTAGTAGGCAGGGCTTGGAAATATATGTATGTACACTAACACCCATTCTATATTTTCATATTTACCTGTTTTTATATATATTCAGAACCATGAGTTCATACTGATACCTCCAATTCCAATTGAACACCATAGCCTTTACACTAGCCTTTTCTCTTACAGTGAGAAACCTGGGTCTTATTGTCTTAAACATATTTACTTACTTGTTATATCTCAGTATACACTTAAGTAGTTTCAGAACAACCCAAATCTCAGACAAACAAATTTAACAACTGGAAGGAGAATGGAAACAGGGTAGTAGGCATAGGGAGTGACGCTTCCCTGAGTACATCTTTTTGTAGAGCTTATTTATATAACTATGGCAATCTTTCCTATTCCCTCCCCCCAAAATTTAAATCATCAGCAGATAGGGAGAATGAAAAATACAATACCAACAGTAATAAAACTATTATGAATGAAGTATGGAAAAAAAGAATTTACCTAAGTAACTTTGGAAAATATTTTAAATGACTACATATTGTAAGACTAATGACCAAAAGACCTATACACACTGTACTCTAGGTAGCAAATTTGTTTGATTGGTTTTTTAAAGACAACAGAATATACACCAAGGTTCAACACTGTAGGGAAAGCCTAAACTCCGTCATGAGTGCCACCTCTCAACACTCAGATACTCAGAAATACTTAAATATTCATACAGTATGTTTAGTGCAAATGGAAGTGTTCCCTTATAAATAGACCTAAAAAATAAAACAACACTCAGGGGTCATCTGGCCCACTGTTTTCATTTTACATATGCACAAGTGGAACTCAAGAGATGGTACAGCGAAGACTAGAAGCCATGTGCTTAACTTTTTCTAAATCATACACCACCTCTGGTTGAAAATGATTCCAAAGAGTAGGTTCAACTGAATCTTGAAGGATGAATACAATTTGCTTCAAGGCTTAGTGACTGATATATTCTTTACATGTATTACTTATAGTATTTTATTATAATTTATGCCCAAGAAAGCATTATTACTATGTGCTATATGATCAGAGTTTTAAACATTTTTAACATAAAGAAGTTTAATGGTCTTGGCAGTTTTGTAAACATGTAAATTTCCAGACAGCTTTAAAAACTACATGTGAGAAAATGTTTTTAAATCGTTGTTAACTTGGGACAGTTTTAAAACTCACCAATTTCAAAATATTCAGAAATAGCTAACATATTAAACAATATCTCACATTATCAGATTAGTTTTATGTATGTTTTAAAAACTGAAAGCAGTATTCACAATTTCAAAAAAATATATAAAAAATAACATATACATTAAAACAACATTTCACATTATCAGTAATTAAGTATTCATCCTATATATGTATTTAAAAAATGGAATAAAGACACAAGGGAAGCCTTAGACAGGTGTTTCAAAAGTTATACTTAAAAGTTTAACTGACACAAGCATGAGAGTTTCTGGCTGAACCACAAGATCTTGTAAGATTAATACAGACATGTTGGGACATTGCAAACTTACACTTTCTTCTCTACAGAAAATAAAGTTGATAGTATTTTAAGACAAAAACACTTACTGTATAAATTTTATTTTTGATAACAAACATGTCCTAGTTTAATATTTACAATAAAATACTTTTTTCCATATAATTCTTCTTTTAAGAACTTAATCCTAATTTGGAGTTTCATTCACAGATAATAGCTTTTTGAAGGTACTTACTACATACTTAAAATTTTAACAGCATATTATATTTCCCAATATAATTTAGATCTTTGACTACATTATGTTACAGATCTATGAATATCAGAATATTAATGTGTTATGTCACATTTTTTATCTGCATAGGTTAAACCATTCTTGCATCCCAGGAATAAGTCCCAGTTGATCATGGTGTATGATATTTTAAATTTCCTACTGAATTCAATTTACTATTATCTTGTTAAGGATTTTTGTATCTACATTCACCAGAGATATATACTGGCCTATAATTTTCCTGTGTTCTTATTTGAATTTGATATCATAACAATGCTGGTCTTATGGAATGAGTTTGGCAGTATTCCTCCATCTTCAAATTTCTAGAAAAATTTGAGAAGAACTGATTCTACAAGTTGACCACTTGTCATTAATTCTTCCTTAAATGATTGGTACAATTAACCAGTGAAACCATCTCATCTCGACTTTTCTTTGTTGGGAGATTTTTGATTACAGATTCAATCTCCTTACTTGGTCTATTAATATTTTCTATTTCTTCATGGTATATCTTGGTAGGTTGTATGTTTCTATTCATTTATCCATTTCTTTAGGATTATTCAATTTGTTAGTGTGTAACTGTCCATAATAGTTTCCTATCATCCTCTGTTTTTGTTTAGTATCAGTTGTAGTGTACCCTTTTCCTTTTAAATATATATATTTTTCAAATTTTAGATTCGGGGGGCACATGTGCAGGTTTATCACATGGATATATTATATAATAGTGAGGTTTGGGCTTCTAGTGTACCCATAATCCAAACTGAACAGCTGTACCCAACAGGTAACTGTAAAAGTCCTAATTCCCCTTTTACCTTCCCCCCTTTTGGAGTCCCCAATGTCTGATATTTACATCTTTACATCTATATGTACCCACTGTTTAGCTCCTACTTACAAGTGAGAATGTGCAGTATTTGATTTTCTGTTACCGAGTTATTTCACTTAGTATAATGGCCTCCAGCTCTATCCATGTTTCTACGAAGGACATAATTTCATTTGTTTTTATGACTGCATAGTATTTCATGGTATATATGGACCACATTTTCTTTATCCAGTTATCCACTGATATACACTTAGGTTGATTCCATGACTCTGCTATTGTGAGTAGTTCTGTGACAAACATACGAAAAGGTGTCTTTCTTATATAATGATTTCTTTTCCTTTGGGTAGATGCCCAGTAGTGGCACTGCTGAATAGAATGATAGTTCCATTTTTAGTTCTTTCAGGAATCTCCGAACTGTTTTCCACAGGGGTTATATTAATTTGCATTCCCACCAACAGTGTATAAGAATACGCTTCTCTCTGCATCCATGCCAACATCTGTTTTCTGACTTTTAATCATAGCCATTCTGACTGGTATAAGATGGTCTCTCATTGTGGCTTCAATTTGCACTTCTCTGAAGATTACTGATATTAAGCATTTTTAAAATGTTTGTTGGCAACTTTATGTCTTCTTTTAAGAAATGTCTATACATGTCCTTTGACCAGTATTTAATGGGGTTGTTTTTCTCTTGCTGACTTATTTGGGTTCGTTGTAGATTCTGGATATTAGTTCTTTGTCAGAGGTATGACTTGCAAATGTTTTCTCCCATTCTGTAGGTTGTCTGCTTACTCTGTTATTTCTTTTGCTGTGAAAAAGCTTTTTGGTTTAATTAAGTCCCACTTGTGTATTTTTGTTCTTGTTTTATTTTCTTTTGGGGTCTTAGTCATAAATTCTTTGCCTATGCCAATGTCCAGAATAGTTTTTCCTAGGTCTTCTTTCAGGATTTTGAGTTTCACTTCTTACATTTATGGGTCTTTAATCCATCTTGAGTTAATTTTTGAATATGATGAGACACAGAGGTTCAGTTTCATTCTTCTGTATGTGGTTAGTCAATTTCCCAGCACCACTTACTGAATAGGATGTCCTTTCCCCATTGTTTATTTTTGTTGAATCTGTTGAAAGTCAGTTGGTTGTAGGTATATCACTTTATGAATTCTTTATTCTATTCCTCTGATCTATGTGTCCATCTTTATCATGGTATCATGGTATCAGTATCATGCTGTTCAGCCTTGTAGTATAATTTGAAGTCAGGTAATGTGATGTTTCTGGCTTTGTTCTTTATGCTTAAGATTGCTTTGGCTATTCGGGCTCTTTTTTTGGTCCATATGAACTTCAGGATTGTTTTTTCTAATTCTGTGAAGAATAACATTGGTAATTAGGGATTGCTTTGAATCTGCAGATTCCTTTGGGCATTATGGTCATTTTTAATAATATTGAGTCTTCCAATCCATAAGCATGAGATGCTTTTCCATTTGTGTAATCTTCCTGTAGATCTTTCACCTCTTTGGTTCAATGTGTTCCTAGTTATTTTATTTTTGTGTGTGACTACTGTAAATGGGATGGAGTTCATGATTTGGATCTCAGATTCAGTAACAGTATACAGAAAATGCTACTGGTTTATGTACATTCATTCTGTATCCTAAAACTTTACTGAAGTTGTTTATCAAGTCTACGAGTCTTTAGGATTTTCTAGGTATGGGGGCTTGTCATTAGTGACCAGAGATAATTTGATTTTCTCTTTTCCAATTTGGATGTCTTTTGTTTCTTTCTCTTGCCCAATTGCTCTGTCTAGGACTTCCAGTACTATGTTGAATAGAAGTGGTGTGAGTAGGCATTCTTGCCTTGTTCCAGTTCTTAGGATGAATGCTTTCAGCCTTCCCCCATTCAATATGATGTTGGCTGTGAGTTTGTCATATATGACTCATTATTTTTAGGTATGTTCCTTCGATGCTTAGTTTTGAGGGTTTTAACATAAAGCGATGTTGAATTTTACCAACAGCCTCTTCTGCATCTATTGATTGACATGATCATATCGTTTTTCTTTTTAATTCTGAATATGTGGTGAATCACATTTACTGGCTTGCAAATGTTGAACCATCTTTGCATCCCTGGAATAAAATACCCTTGATTGTGATACATTTTGTTTTTGATATGCTGATAAATCTGGTTTGCCAGTATTTTGTTGATGATTTTTACATTTATATTCATCAGGGAGATAACCAGTATCACAGAATGAGTTAGGGAGGTATCCCTCCCTCCTTGGTATTTTGGAATAGCTTCTGTAAGACTGGTAACCTGCTCTCCTTTGTAGGTATGGCAAAACTGTCCTGTAAATCTCTCTGGTCCTGGACTTTTTTTGTTGTTGGAAGGTTTTTTACTATTGATTCAATTTCCTTACTCATAATTGGTCTGTTCAGGATTTCTATTTCTTCCTGATTCAATCTTGGGAGGTTGTGTGTTTCAGGAATTCACCTATTTCTTCTAGGCTATCTAGTTTGTGCACATAGAGATGCTCATAGTAACCCCTGATGAGCTGTTATATTTCTGTTGTATCAGCAATACTGTCACCTTTATAATTTCTGATTGTGGTTATTTGAATTTTCTCTCCTTTTTCTTCATTAAACTAACTAGTGGTCTACCAATTTTGTTTATGCATTCAAAGAACAAACTCTTCACTATGTTGATGCTTTTTATCACTTTTTTTGGTCTCAATCTCATTTAGTCATTCTCTTTGTTATTTCTTTTCTTCTGCTAGCCCCTTTGAGTCTGTAGTTGTCTTTTGCCATTAAGTGGGTCTCTGGTAGGCAGCAGATGGTTGAGTCCTTCTTCTTTTATCCAATTTGCTAGTCTTTATCTTTTAAATGGAATATTTAGGTCATTTATGTTCAAGGTTAATATTAATGTGTGTGTGTTTTTTCCCTTCATAGTTTTGTTAGCTAGTTGCCTTGGAGTCTCGGTTGTGTAATTGTTTTATTGGATCTTTGAGGTTTCTACTTACCTGTGCTTTTATGATGGCGAGTATTATCCTTTTACTGCCATGTTCAGAATTCCTTTGAGCATTTCTTGTAAGATGGTGTAGTGGTGATGAATTCTCTCTATGTGTGCTTATCTGGGAAAGAATATTTCTCCTTCATTTATGAAGCTTAGTTTGGCAGGATATAAAATTCTCAGCTGACATTTTTTCAAGGTGGCTAAAAATAGGCCTCTAATCTCTTCTGTTTTACAACATTTCTGCTGAGAGGTCTACCATCAGGATGATGAGCTTCCTTCATAGGTGATTTGACACTTGTCTCTAGCTGTCTTTAAGATTTTTCTTTCACATTGACCTTGAATAGCCTAATGACTATATGCCTTGGTCATGTTAACATTGTACAATATTTTTCAAGTACTCTCTGAATTTCTTGTATCTTGATGTCTACATCCCTGGAAGATTGGGAGATTTTCCTATATTATTCTCTCAAATATTTTTCCAAGCTTTTTACTTTTTCCTCTTCTCCATCAAGAATGCCTGTAAGTCGTAGGTCTGGTAGCTTTACATAATCCCACATTTCTAGAAGGCTTTGTTCATTAAAAAATTATTTTTTTCTTTGTCTGATTGGGTTAATTTGAAGACTAGTCTTTAAGCTCTGAAATCTTTCTTCTGGTTGGTCTAGTCTATTGTTAAGGCTTTCAACAGTGTTTTGATGTTCCTTCAGCAAATTTATCATTTTCAGATGTTTCATTTGCTTTTTATTTATTTATTATTATTATTATACTTTAAGTTCTAGGGTACATGTGCATAACGTGCAGGTTTGTTACATATGTATATTTGTGCCATGTTGGTGTGCTGCACCCATCAACTCGTCAGCACCCATCAATTCATCATTTATATCATGTATAACTCCCCAATGCAATCCCTCCCCCCTCCCCCCTCCCCATGATAGGCCC
>NW_016815333.1:1115870-1120712 GCF_001698545.2 Rhinopithecus bieti
CGCCCTGCTTCAGCTCTCGCTGGTCAGGCTGCAGCAGCTGACCAGCACCGATTGTCCGGCACTCCCTAGTGAGATGACCCCAGTACCTCAGTTGAAAATGCAGAAATCACCGGTCTTCTGTGTCGCTCGCGCTGGGAGTTGGAGACTGGAGCTGTTCCTATTTGGCCATCTTGCTCCGCCCCCCTCCATTTGCTTTTTAAAAATATGTATCTATGTTGTCTTTCATCACTTAGATTGTTTCTCTAGTTGCTTTGGTTTTCAACTTTCTCTTGGATCTCACTGGGCTTCTTTACAGTCCATATCTGAAATTCTTTATCTGTCACTTCAAAGTTTTCATTTTCATTAGGATTCACTGCTAGAGAGCTAATGTGGTCCTTCAGGGATGTCACAACATTCTATTTCTTCATGGTGCTGGACTTCTTGTGCTGGTTCCTTCTCATGTGTAGAAGCTGGCACTTATTTTTGGATTTATCTTAATTTGGGTGGGATTATTTTTCTTTGCCTCATGAGGGTGTGACTCTTGCCTATGTTGGGTTGTGTCCTTTGGCTTTGCTTATGTGCTTTTAGGGGGCCAAGGCTCTGTATAAATTCCTTGGTTACAGATAGCCTTAGTGTAGTCGTTTTCTCAAATGTTAATAGTTTGTAGTTTGTAGTGGTGGAGCGCTGTATGTGTAGAAAGGTTCACTGTCTCCTAAAGAGACGCAAAGTTGGAGGTCTTTTGGGGGAAGATTATCTCTTTCCTTAGCACTGTGTACTTGTAAGCAGGAATTATATTGGGTTGTGCAGTTCACCCTACAGGCCAGCAGGTGATGCCTGCAGGGAAGAGCTGTCTAAGTGCTGTGCAATGGTATCAACAGTTGTCGTGACAGGCCATGAAGTTTGACCTCCTGGCCAGTAGGTGATGCTGGCAGGTTACAGGCAGCTGCAGTGATGACAGTGGGATTTTTACTTGGCCTTTGTTGATAGGAAATACGAGGGTGTCCCTGATGATGGGTGGGGGTGTGGAGCTCTCAGTGGTCCCATTCCATGCTCCGCTCCCAAGGCTGGCTAGAGGGGGCAAAGCTGGGTGGGACTGTGTCCGGTAAGCCTGTGATCAGGCTCTCTGAGGCAGATGGGACGTTGGTAGGGCTGTTGGGCAGTTCTCAGGCAGCTGGAATAACACTCTAGGGAGGGGTGGAGGCACCTCTCCTGTGCCATAAGAGCTGGTTCAGGATAAGAGGGCTGGCCCTGGGTTTTCATTCCAGCAGATGGTCTATACCCCTGACTGGTGGGTCTCTCTCCAGTGTCCACCCTGGCAGCCGGCCCAATTGGTTATGCAAATCCCAAACCACCTCTGTCCAGACTGCCATGCCATTCCAGGCATTCCAGAATGCAAGACTCCCTGCAGCAGAAACCAAGGCTATGAGGCTACACCCTTCCTAGTCTGTTCTCATGAAGGGAGGGGTGCCCAGCTTCTGTACCACCTGAAAAACCCGCACCACACTCTTCTCTGTGTTCTGACAGTGGGGGTTCCTCCCCTGCTTGAGATCAGGCCACAGATCTCATCCCCATATTCCTGGGTGGTATGCTTGAGTCCTGGCAAACTGAGACCAGGCCAGTGGATCTGTCCTCTGGCTCCTTACGATCAACCACTGGCAGTGATGGGAGGAGTGAAGTGTTCCCAGGTAGCAATAAACCACTCAGGTGGGGCAATGGAGGCTATGCTGTGGGTCCCACTCCATAGCAGTGGCCAGGCAGGCAATCTTAGGAAGGACTGGCAGGCACGGTCATGTGTGGTTTAGATTCACCTCAGTCCTGCAGGAATGGTGGTGGATCCTGAATTGGGCATGTGAGCATTCATGGGCCCTACTCTATCCCAGCCTGGCAGACAGCAGATGTAGCTGCTTGGCCTCCCTCCCTGTAAAATTCTTTTTCCATATTGCACCAGACTTATTTATAAATTACATTAATGATGTTCTTCTCATAACTTCCATAATAAGGTTCAAATTCCTTGACACAGTACACAAATCACTTCATATTTTTTCCCTTGTTTACTTCTCTGATCTCATTTTCTGTGATGACTTTGCTCAAGTGTCTGTGGTTTCATGTATGTTGCCTCTTTTGCCGGAAACACCTTATATTCACTCTACTTTGCCTAATTAACCTCCATTGGTCCTTAAGAACTAAAGACCAACTCTGTTTCACTCAGAACTCTTCTAGGACTTTCCCTTCCTTCTCTAATTCGGATGCTCCTCCTTGATGCTGCCACATAATGTATACCTAAATAAAACTACAATGTATGTGTGACTTATTTAACTCTCTTTTCCATTAAGCCCTATATGCATCATTCATGCAGAGAGTCTTATCCACAGTTGCAACCAATTTCTACAGAGGTTGCTGAATGGACAAATGAACAACACTATAAAATGAGAGGGCTGATCTATATTATTTTCAAAGTCCCTTGTTAACCATTAGATTTGTCATATTGTCGAAATCTTAACTTCTGCCAATCTGTGCCTATTATCTGAGCTTTTATCTATACTTCCACATTTCATTATCCAGATAATATCCTGACCTGCATGCCTGACCCACTTTTCCAGGTTTTATTTTTGATATCTTATCTAGATGATCTCTTTGAACTTGAACTCTTGCTGGGAAGCTTCTCCTTTGACTGGTCTTGGATTTGAGTTATTGCATGCACTTGTTTATCTTTTCTGATGTCCTTGTTTCTGATCCCCAACCTCTCGAATTAATACTATGCCACTTCCATATCCTATTTTTATATCACTGGTGCTTACCCTGGCAAGACAGGCTAAATAATCTAATTAGTTTATTAGGAAAAGTAGAAAGAAGAAATTTTAGAGCTAGAATAAAAGACTAAGTCCAATTTCTCCATTTGATAGATGAGGAAGAAGATTAAACTTTCAGTGTTTACTCATTAAAAGTGTAGTAAGTAGAGGGTCTCCTTACTTTCACTGCTCCTTCCACTCAGCCATGCTTTGAGTAAAAGTAAACATATAAAGTGAAAAAAAAAACCCACCTTACTTAAAGGATTCTGATGTATGTATAGAGAGGCTTACAAGCACTAAAATACCTCCATGATTTATATGTGTTTGGGATTTTGCACATTGAATTATAATTTCACTACATCAATATATTATTTATTGGTTTCTAAATACAGTATTCATTTGGGGTTACAATAAAAAATTAAAGGTAGGTTCAATTATATCAACAATATTTGGAAAGCTTGATCCTGGTTAGTAAATTCTACTAAATTTCAATAAATTATATGCATTGTAAATATGGTCAAAGTAACTTTCTTACTCTGCTTCATAATCTACTTTTTAGTAAGTAGGACACCTAATATTTATTGATAGCCAAATTTACTATTGATTTCAAACTTTTCATCCAATTTATCTTTTCCATTAATATATATTTTAAAAACTAATCATGAGAATACAATATTACAAAAAAAATCAGACTTACTGTCATCCTCCCAGCAGTTCTTAGCATTCCCTTCTCTTTCACTGCTCCTCCCTGGTAACACTGTCTGGTCTGTTGGCAGGTCATCCTCTGGTACACCTTCACAATCAGCTGCATCTGTAACACTTTCTTCTTCCACAATATGGAGTTTGTCTTCATCATCTGAATCTGAATTTGTTTCTACCACAGTATTATAATTTGTAACTGTAATACAAACAAGAAACAAATAATCAAAACCAACTAGTAAAAAAATCAGTTTTTACATCTCACAAAAAGTATAAAAGATACTTAAAACAGATTGTAATTCAATAATGTTCTTCTAAACAATAATATGTAAACAACTAATTTATTTGACAACACACATATATAACACTAGATATTACATGACCAAACTGATGAATAGTAGCAACCCTTATTGAACACTTACTATATGTAGACCTGCTTTATAAATACTAACCCATTAAATTCTTACAACAATCTTATAAGAGCCTTATGAAATAAGAGTTCTACCACTTACTATTTATATCCTTGTTTTATAGGTAAGAAAATCAAGGCAGAGAGAGAGAGAGTAACTTGTCCAAGATCACAGCCAGGAAGTGGCAGAGCCAGGATTTTAACACCAACGGTCTGATTCCATATTTTGTGCTCTTAAACTCTATATTAAACCTCCCCTCCAATGATAATGAGCCTACAGCATACAATATTGCTTATGTACAATTAGGGCTTTGAATCCTTAAAGGATTGCAACTTAAGAAAAGAGGCCATCTTTCCTAACAAAATAGCATTACATCATCAAGTTTACCACAAGTATTTTTAAGTCCTCAATAGACCCATACATGACATTATTAATCCCACACTGACTTTAGAAAGAATCAACCACTTTAGTCAATTTCTATGTAATTAAGTTTGTCATTCTGAAAAAACTGACATTTGGAAGTTTTCAAATGAGTACCTTTTCTACAATTTTAATGAATTTCAATAAAATATAACATCAGCATTTTAAAGATATATAATTATTCTGAATGAGTTCTACAGTTCACAGAACCAGGAGTATAAGCTGAGAATAAAATTCTCTAAAATAAATAATCTAGTATAATCAATGTTTTCCTTTAGAGTCCTTGTAATAATCACTCTAACAGGATGAATATTTAGTACTTCATTGGGTATGGTCACTAGAATGTCTCTTTTAAACTACTTTCAGGGTGATTCTTATTTGCTAAGAAAAGATTCGGAAGAAGGGAGAAAAAGAAGCTTAAATTATTTAGATAACTAAGCAGCAATTATTATTATTCTTTCCATTGCTTTCTTAAATTTTCCAACAATTCTTGAAAAATAATCACCTAAATGCTTAAATAATATGTATACATATCCCTCTCTCCC
>NW_016815333.1:1123403-1134113 GCF_001698545.2 Rhinopithecus bieti
ACAAATAACCAAAATTCCAAAATTGCTTTTATAGACTTTAGGAAGACTCCTTGTCCAAAAGAGTACCAGAGGTCACCACTGTGCTCACATATTAGGAGTTCTTCAGTATCTTGTGTCAGAAGAAAAATGTCAAGTTTTGTTATGTCATTAATATTTTAGTGTGAATATGCTTTTCCAGATCTTTTCCCAAGAATAAATGGTTTTCTCTCTTATTGTACTAAAATAATACATGTAAAATCAGTCAATGCAAAACACGTAAAATAAGTAAAGGCAGCCCTATTTTCCTTCCTCTATCCACTCCATAAAGGTAAAATAATGGCAAATTTTATTAATTATTTCAATGCAGTAAGTAGGCATGATGTAAATCATTTTATATACCTTTTCTTACTTAGTTGTAACACAAATCTCATCTTATCTTATATTTAATATAAATCCAGCATCACCTATATACAAATTTGTGTATCTATAATTCAAAATACACATGATCACGTCACACTGCTTTGCCACTTATATTTTGCCACTTTATAACATGTCTTGGAAGACTTTCTATGTCAGTACAGACAGTCCCTGACTAATTATGGCTTGATTTACAATGTTTTGACTTTATGATGGTGCAACACCATTCTGTTTTTCACCCTCGGTACGGCATTCAATAAATGACATGAGATATTCAACATCATATTAAAACATAGGTTTCATGTTAGATGATTTGCCCAACTGTAAGCTGTAAGTGTTCCAGGCATATTTAAGGCAGGCTAAGCTCAGCTATGATGTTTGATAGGTTACGTATATTAAATGCATTTTCAATTTCACAGTATTTTCAACTTACGATGAATTTATCAGGACATAACACCATCATAATTCATAAGCCGAAGGGCATCTGTGTATATAAAGCTTTCTTATCTCCCTCTGGATAGCTACACAGCATTCTATTGTACAGATATACTTTAACCTATGACTTATTGATAAATTTTTTGCCTGTGTTAAGCACTAGCAAAAATGCCATATTTTTCTTGTAAATATGTATAATTTTGGCCATTCCTTAAATATACTTATCAGATTTGTAGGGGTGAAACTATTGAGTCAGAGGGAAGACTTACGAAGTAGATATTGTTAAACTGCCTTCCGGAATGGTTTTATGTTTCCATAAATATTACCTGAGAAGGTCTATTCAGTGTATCAATATAATAAAGAAAAAAGTCACTTTAATATAGTAATGGGAAAATAAGTGTCAAGATGGAACAGTCATACTATGCGCAGCCACACTATAAGCAGAGTGAAGTCTGTGTGTGGGTAAGGGAAATGATTTTAAAAGCCTGGTTCATAGCTGATTATAAGAGTTTCCTGACTATAAGTTTCCTGATGGGCCTCTAACTCATAGTAAGAGGCAAATACACACACACACACTTGGAATGGAGATGCTTACTGGCAAATGATGTACAATATTATTAACTTTCACTTTTACTTTCAGGACTTATTAGCAACCTACTTGTTAAAGTCATTTTAAGTTGGCATTTATATATGACAAGCTAAAATTAGAACATGGTAAGTATTTGCCGAGGATTACTCAATTCTATACTCCACTAAGAGCTGGCTATCATGTAAGGTCTGGCTCACTGCAAAGCTCTCAAATATGCTTGACCAGTGAAACTGCATGCCTAGATAGCTGACATTCCTGCTGTTTTGCGAAGGGAGGCTTCCAGACATCTTTGGTATCTTGAGTTAGCCATGGTTTTATGCTGGTGCCATTCTTACCTTTTAATGATGCAATATTGCAGTTTAGCATTATATTATCAATTTTGTTAGCTGTAGGTTCTCTGGTTGACCTTGGATTGCACATTTAACACATTTATATCTAGAGTATTTTGGGCTTGAAAATTTTCCCCAAATTAGGCTTTAAGACATATATGCATTATGGTTCAAATGCTTGCTTGCATGGTTCATATTTTTCTACTGAGTTCTTTTTAACCAGAGATACTGGGTGTTCTATTCTGTCTGAGTCAACCATAGCTCAAAGCACTGTTAAAGATTGCCTATCACTTTCTGGGACTCTAGCAAAACTCCTTCCTGTCCCCTGTATAAGCTGCCATTGTAAGATGGAAGATTATGTCATACATCCAAAACACAGAGATTGTATATATTTTATAACTGTCTCGTGAATTTTCCCAGAGCATGTTTGATATCTGTCTTTTGCTTCTGTCACTCAGCTGAGGAAAAAAAACAGTAAAAACTGCTGATACTGATGACTGAAACTTAAATTAATAGTCAAGTTTACTTGTATTTCTGAATCTATCACTTTGTTTGTGGATCTACACAGCTTATTTAAAAAATGGGCCACCACCAAAAGCATACAGAGTAATGCAGGCCCTTGATAAATTCTAGTAGCCAGTGAGGGCTTCAGTTATCTAAACGTTCTGTCCAATTATCTCTATACCTCTGAACTGTTTAACCTGTGGCTGAAAATACAGTATAGCTTATCCGAAGACAGGTGATCATCACATCTTAATTCTGATTTTAATTAAAGTATCAAGAAAGCAAGGGTAAAAAATATAGTAAACAGAGTTTTAAAAATCTTTAAACATGACTTAAGATAGATAATAATTTAAACTTCAATAGAACATGGTAACATTTTCAATGCATTCTTATTGTCATCAGAATGTAGTTGACTTCTTGATGGTAGTAGT
Source organism: Rhinopithecus bieti (assembly GCF_001698545.2). NCBI lineage: Eukaryota > Metazoa > Chordata > Mammalia > Primates > Cercopithecidae > Rhinopithecus > Rhinopithecus bieti. Next base: position 1,126,088 of record NW_016815333.1, read on the forward strand.
TGTTGGTATTATTTGCTAATATTTAATGCCAGACACAACAGTACCCACTGCATACAGTGGTTGTGAAGATATTATGATTTTTAAATGTATTGTGCTTAGATCAGTGTCTGGTACACAGTAAGGACTAGAGAAGTGTTTTCTGCTACTACTATTATCTTGGTAAATCTTTACAGCAGCTCCTAAGAAGTATTATTATATATCCCTCTGATAGACAAAGAAAAATAGAGTACCTAAGTAGCCTGTCTGAGGTTATGTAGCTACTAAGTAGAAGAGTGAAAGCCAGGTTGGCTAGATTCCACAGCCTACATACTTTATTATGTGCAAAGGCTCCTGACTGAAAATTGTTGCACTGATGATAAATATTCTTAAATTTTTGTGTGTATACCTATTTTGGGGTACTGAAATTCCATACTTAACAATTTACCACTGCAGATATTTACAAATGACTAAACAATGCTAACCATTAGAATCTCATAATATGTGAACAGTATATTACAGCATAATATCCTCCTTATAGTGGATAAATCTTTTTTTTATTATACTTTAAGTTCTGGGGCACATGTGCAGAACATGCAGGTTACATAGGTATACACATGCCATGGTGGTTTGCTGCACCCATCAACCCGTCACCTACATTAGGTATTTCTCCTAATGCTATCCTCCCCTAGCCCCCATCCCACCAACATGCCCCGGTATGTGATGCTCCCCTATGTCCATGTGTTCTCATTGTTCAGCTCCCACTTATGAGTAAGAACATGTGGTGCTTGGTTTTCTGTTCTTGTGATAGTTTGCTGAGAATGATGGTTTCCAGCTTCATCCATGTTCCTGCAAAGGACATGAACTCATCCTTTTTTAGGGCTGCATAGTATTCCATGGTGTGTATGTACCACATTTTCTTTATCCAGTCTATTATTGATGGACATGTGGGTTGGTTCCAAGTCTTTGCTATTGTAAATAGTGCTGCAATAAACATACATGTGCATGTGTCTTTATAGTAGAATGATTCATAATCCTTTGGGTATATACCCAGTAATGGGATGGCTGGGTCAAATGGTATTTCTAGTTCTAGATCGTTGAGGAATCACCACACTGTCTTCCACAATGGTTGAACTAATTTAGATTCCCACCAACAGTGTAAAAGCATTCCTAGTTTCTGCACATCCTCTCCAGCATCTGTTGTTTCCTGACATTTTAATGACCACCATTCTAACTGGCATGAGATGGTATCTCATTGTGGTTTTGATTTGCATTTATCTAATGACCCGTGATGATGAGCATTTTTTCATATATCTGTTGGCTGCATAAATGTCTTCTTTTGAGAAGTGTCTGTTCATATCCTTTGCCCACTTTTTGATGGGGTTTTTTTTCTTGTAAATTTGTTTAAGTTCTTTGTAGATTCTGGATATTAGCCCTTTGTCAGATGGATAGACTGCAAAAATTTTCTCCTATTCTATAGGTTGCCTGCTCATTCTGATGATAGTTTCTTCTGCTGTGCAGCTCTTTAGTTTCATTAGATCCCATTTGTCAATTTTGGCTTTTGTTGTCATTGTTTTTGGTGTTTTAGATATGAAGTCTTTGCCCATGCCTACGACCTGAATGGTATTGCCCAGGTTTTCTTCTAGGATTTTTATGGTTTTAGGTCTTATGTTTCAGTCTTTGATCCATCTTGAGTTGATTTTTGTATAAAGTGTAAGAAATGGGTCCAGTTTCAGTTTTCTGCATATGGCTGGCCAGTTTTCCCAACAACATTTATTAAACAGGGAATCTTTTCCCCATTTCTTGTTTGTGTCAGGTTTGTCAAAGATCAGATGCTTGTAGATGTGTGGTGTTATTTTTGAGGCCTCTGTTCTGTTCCATTGGTCTATATATCTATTTTGATACCAGTACCATACTGTTTTGGTTACTATAGCCTGGTAGTATAGTTTGAAGTCAGGTAGTGTGACGCCTCCAGCTTTGTTCTTCTTGCCCAGGACTGTCTTGGCTATGTGGGCTCTTTTTTGGTTCCATATGTTTAAAGTAGTTTTTTCCAATTCTGTGAAGAAAGTCAGTGGTAGCTCGATGGGGATAGCATTGAATCTCTAAATTACTTTGGGCAGTATGGCCATTTTCATGATATTGATTCTTCCTATCCATGAGCATGGGACATTTTTCCATTTGTTGTGTCCTCTCTTATTTCCTTGAGAAGTGGTTTGTAGTTCTCTTTGAAGAGGTCCTTCACACCCCTTATAAGTTGTATACCTAGGTACTTTATTCTCTTCATAGCCATTGTGAATGGGAGTTCACTCATGATTTGGTTGTTTGTCTGTTACTGGTGTATAGGAATACTTGTGATTTTTGCACTTTGATTTTGTATCCTGAGACTTTGCTGAAGTTGTTTACCAGCTTAAGAAGATCTTGGGCTGAGACAATGGGGTTTTCTAAATACACAGTCATGTCATCTGCAAAGAGAGACAGTTTGACTTCCTCTCTTCCTATTTGAATACCTTTTATTTCTTTCTCTTGGCTGACTGCCCTGGCCAGAACTTCCAATACGATGTTAAATAGGAGTGGTGAGACAGAGGGCATCCTTCTCTTGTGCCAGTTTTCAAAGGGAATGCTTGCAGTTTTTGCCCATTCAGTAAGATATTGGCTGTGGGTTTGTCATAAATAGCTCTTATTATTTTGAGATATGTTCCACCAATACCTAGCTTGTGGAGAGTTTTTAGCATGAAGTGGTGTTGAATTTTATCGAAGGCTTTTTCTGCATCTATTGAGATAATAATGTGGTTCTTGTGATTGGTTCTGTTTATATGATGGATTATGTTTATTGATTTGTGTATGTTGAACCAGCCTTGCATCCCAGGTATGAACCCGACTTGATCGTGGTGGATAAGTTTTTTGATGTCCTGCTGGATTTGGTTTGCCAGTATTTTATTGAGGATTTTCACATCAATGTTGATCAGGGATACTGGCTCGNTTTTACTGGGAGGCTATTAATTACTGCCTCAATTTTAGAACTTGTTACTGGTCTATTCAGGGATTCGACTTCTTCTGGGTTTGGGAGGGTGTATGTGTCCAGGAACTTATCCATTTCTTCTAGATTTTCTAGTTTATTTGCGAGGTCAATACATCTTTACAAGAACGTTCACATATTTATCTTTAGCACACGATTGCATGCAGCACTGTATCAACTATAGTAATTAAAGTCTCATGTAAATATCTGTTTCTTAAGTAATGTATAATCATAAAAAGCATTAGATAACTTATATGAGTATGGTTCCAAAATAAACCAATACATTCTCAATTTATTATTCATTGGGATGAAAGCAAGATCACCTAAATGCTTCATAAAGAATCTCACTATAATCATTTACTGTAACTTGGATAGCAGGATAGGCCCATGTAGAGGAAGAAACTTAGGGAAGTGGGGAAGGAGGATGGAAAAGATTAACTTTGAGGTCTTCAATTCTTGTCCAGTGATAACCGGCATGTGTTGGTTAAAGGCACGGGCTAAGGCCACATTTTTACCTATTTTTGGTTGTGCAAAGGCTTTTCTTTTCAGAGGACACTCTTATTATGTTACGCCATTAGTATGTGCTTAACTATATCCCACTCATTGCCATCAAGCCACTAAGCACACACTCATTTGCATGTTAGAAAAGAAAGAGAAAATCTTTCTTAGAAAAGAAGACTAATCCTTAAAAACGAAAAGACTACTTTTAACAAACTGGTTCCACATATAACAGATTAGCATATTGTCATAATTTAAGAAACATCAGAAAAACACATACACTTTGACTTGTGTTCTACAGAGCCAACAGACTGTACTCATACTGAGTATTAGAATATTTTACACGCTACCACAATGCTGAGAACACCACAAATTCAGGCATGAATGCTGAGCAATGCGAAGATATGGGTGGAGACACTGACCAAGTGTTTCCATCTATTATTCTTTAACATTGATTGGGACTAAAATAACATCTCTCTCTCTCTCTCTCTCTCTCTCTCTCTCTCTCTCTCTCACACACACACACACACACACACACACACACACACACACATTATCCTGAACACAGTCACTGGCATACTGCCTTCTACATAGTAGGTATAGAATTATTTGCTGAACTGAACATGGGACCACACTTCTTTCTTTTCTCAGTGAATAAACAAGTCAATTTACTTAAGTGTTAGCAATAATTCAGGAAAATGAAAACAAAACTGCAGTCATAACCAGACCAGGCAAATAGGCACACAAAATGGAAAGGAGAGGTCATGTGATAATTCATAGGATCAGAGAAAACTTCTGCATATAATACTACTCCAGGAAAGAGGAGCTTAAGTTGTCTATAAATACTAAGCATGTACTGTAAATTTTTGTTAATCTGGCTTTTGACCAAACTGATAATGTCCGATGACAGTCTATATATATATTATAATGAAAGATATCATGTAATATACAAATGTAACATGTTATATAATAATGTACAATGTGTATATTATCTAATTTTAAATACTCTAAAAATAGGTATCATAATGGTTTTAGAGTACCCCAAGTACCATGAACATGTTAGATTTTAGTAATTCTAATGATTCAGTAAATTTGGGGTGAAATTTTTAAATCCTTCTCTAGGTAAATCTTCATAAACTCTTTTTATATTTTCAAAATACCTTTTAAAACATAACTCCAATAAAAGTCAAATATTCTAAATTTTACCCCTGCAAAAGGGTTGGTGGTTTTTAATATCTTCAGATACACGCTATTAATAGAATGAAAACTGATAGGCAAAGGCAGGGAAAGGGCTGTCATTGCTCACAGAAGCCTAGTTCTTATTATCTCCTGTCTCTCATTACATAAAAGTTAATAAGGATTCACAGGATTTGTCTTTGATACTCTCTCTGTTTTTGTTCTGGCCTCTCTCCCTTCCTCCCCAGATCCTGTATCTATATGCCCCCAACAAGAGCCATCCTCCCAAATTACCTTTCCCTTTTCTTGCCTTATCTAAATTCCCATCCACTCAATGAGCTAATTTCAGCCAGTGTTAATATAACTCACAGATGAAACAATGAAAAAGCAAAGTCCTCAGGAGATTAAATTAAATTCAGTCCCAAAAAAGATGATACCTTTTTACATTGAGGAAAGTATTTGGATTAAAATATTTCACACTAAATTACCTATAACTAATAGTTCCTTCATAAGTAAAGTCTGCTTTTATGAAACGATGCTTTTTAATTCATAGAAACTGTTACTTATGGAAGATAGGAAGTATGACAAACTCTAAGAAAATGTGAAGACAAAATCAAAATACAAATGCGTAAAGTACTTAATCAAAAAACAGAGAAGCCATGTAATTGATACAGCAGTCCAAAAGCCCAAACTTTAAAGAATCAAGAAAACAGATAAATCACCAGCCTACTTAATCCTAGAGAAAAAATTAAGTGGCATGAATGTTCAATATTAAAATGCAAATAGAGCTAACTACAACTATAAAGAAATTTAGGAAACTTACTTTATAAATATTTTGTACAAACCTAAGCCACCTAGATGAAAACCCTGTCTAGGATAATGTAAATAATTATCACTATATTATAGAACTTGGAAAATTATTTAAGAGACATAGACAGAGACATCATAGAATAAATTTAGGAAGATACTAGTTAACCACCCCAAACTGCCAGGTGTTTTCACAAGTAAATGTCTTCAGATCTTTAAAGGACTGATAATTTTGTAACTTTTTAAAGAGAGAGGGAAATGAAAAGTCTAAATTCTAGGAAGTTAACATAATAATAATTAAAATCTGAGAAAGGATACACATGCATGTGCACACAAACACAGGCATGCACGCACGCATGCACACACACACACGCTCAGTCCTAAATAAAATATGCAATGGTCTTAAATAAAATATTAGAAGAATGAAGCAAACATTACTTAACATGAGAAAATATATGAGCGTTTACTATATTAACATAAAGGAGAAACGACATCTAGAGATACAGAAAGGCCTTTGAAAAAAATTCACCATTCCCTTGCTGATACTTTTCCACGAAAAGAAAACTGAAGTTAGTATCATAATAAACATAAAAAACATAATAATAATAAATTATTAAGAATCAGAGGCATTTGTAAGATAAAGATGTTTAGTTTCATCATTATTAGTTAACAATATTTTAAAAGAATAAACCAATTTTTAAAAAGAATAAAAGAGAAAGTATAAATATTAGAAAGGAGAAGCAAAATTATTTGCAGAATAACATTTATAGAAAATTCAGGAAAAATCAATGAAAAAGTTATTAGCAGTAAGAACATTTGGTAAATGGTTAATTACAAATGTAAAAGAAAAAAATCAGTATCTTTCCAACAGAAAAAAATCAACAGCTTTCCAATGTATCAACAGTAACCAGCTAAAAACATGAAAGAGGAAAAAATTCTATTACTAGCAACGCAAATGAAATACATGAAAGAAAAAGCTTAAAATAAAACATGGAGGACCTACATGAAAAAAAACTAGCATTCTACGTAAAAGTCATCAAATATTTGAACAAATGAAAAGCTATATCTTAGTTATGGATAGAATGATTTTGTATAATAAACATGTCAATTTTACCTAAAATTTTCTATAAATTCAATGCAATTTTGATCCAAATGCTACACACGGTATCTTGGATTCTAAATCTAAATGACTTAGATCAACACGTCTACAGTTTATATAGAGAAGTAGGAGCACCGTCTCTGGAACCCAACTGCCTGGCTCAAATCACAGCTTCACTGCTTACTAGCCTTGTCATCTTGGGGATGTTATATATTCTTCTAATGTCTCAGTTCCCTCATTGCCAAGATTGAAATAATAGTAGTATATCCCTGACATGGTTCTCACAATGATGAAAGTAAGTATATATGCAAAACACTTAGTAATACGGTACACATATTCTTGATACATACTGTTGGTATTATTATCTGAGAAAATAAACACATTAAAATATTCAGGAATATTCAGAAAAATAATAGTAATGGTGGTGGTGGGAAAACATGAACTAGACATAACAGAGTGTAAACTTTATCTTGAAGCTACAGAAATGGAAACAGATTTGTACTGTTACAGGGATGGGCAGACAATCAATGGATTTGAACATGATACAAAATAGACCCTAAACAAATAGGAGTCTTGCAAATTAGTGGGGGGAAAGATGCATTATTTAACAAAAATCATTTGGAAAAAATATCAGATCCCCATGACTTTCATCAAAATGAAACCCACATGAATCAGACTTTAACTCAGAAAAAAACTGAAACCATAAAAGTATTAGAAGAAAATATAGGCAAATCCTTTAACAAACCTAGAATAAGGAAGGCTGTTAAAAGCATGACATGAAACCCCACAACTATACAGAAAAAAAATCAAGTCAAAAGACAAATGACAAATTGGGAAAAATATGTGCAACACATATGACTAAAGGCTGACATCTTTATTAGAGGATTCTTAAACACTCATAAGAAAAAGATGAACCATCCAGTAAGAATATGCATAGGGAATTCACACACACAAAGATGCCCAATAAACATGTAAAAAGATGCTCAACCTCAGTAACAGAAGAAATATCCATTTTAATCCTACATTTTTATAATCACTTCTCACATGCACTCTCAACTTTCTTGCTCTCTCTGGCTTCAAAATCTCTATTCTGGCTAACCTCTTACTTTGATTAAACTCCACCATTCCTAATTCTATACCTCAGTCCCTCTATACTTCAAAGTTTTTTGAAAAAGTTGCCTACATGTGTCTCTAATTTGTTTCTTCCTATTTTATCTTAAATTAGTCCAATTACAACACTCCACCAAAACTGTTCTTGTCATGACTATGAGCACTGCTAAACCCAATGACAATTATCAGTCCTCATTTGACTTGACCTTCTAGCAGCATTTGACATAATTCATTACTCTCTCCTTTTCAAAACAATCTCTTCTCTTGACTCTATCAGTTTTCCTTTTTTTTTTAAATTTATTTTTATTATACTTTAAGTTCTAGGGTACATGTGCATAACGTGC
>NW_016815333.1:1138136-1149600 GCF_001698545.2 Rhinopithecus bieti
CTACAGAGACAGGCAGGTTTCCTTGAGCTGCTGTGAGCTCCACCCAGTTCGAGCTTCCCATTGGCTTTGTTTACCTACTTAAGCCTCAGCAATGGCGGGCGCCCCTCCCCCAGCCTCGCTGCTGCCTTGCGGTTAGATCGCCGTAGACTGCTGTGTTAGCAATGAGGGAGGCTCTGTGGGCATGGGACCCTCCCGGCCAGGTGTGGGATATATTTTCCTGGTGTGCCCGTTTGCTTAAAGCGCAGTATTGGGTTGGGAGTTACCCGATTTTCCAGGTGTTGTGTGTCTCAGTTCCCCTGGCTAGGGAAAGGGATTCCCTTCCCCCTTGCGCTTCCCAGGTGAGGCGATGCCTCGCCCTGCTGCAGCTCTCGCTGGTCAGGCTGCAGCAGCTGACCAGCACCGATTGTCCGGCACTCCCTAGTGAGATGACCCCAGTACCTCAGTTGAAAATGCAGAAATCACGGGTCTTCTGTGTCGCCCGCGCTGGGAGTTGGAGACTGGAGCTGTTCCTATTCGGCCATCTTACTCCGCCCCATAAGTCCCAGTTTTCCTCTCAACTCACCAACTGCTTCTTTTCCGTTTCTTTCCTCCATTTCCTCAATCTGTCTCATGGCTCCAAATACCATTTGTTTACTCCCAGTTTTATATCGCAGCCCGACTTCTCCTATGAATCCCAGACTTACATACCAAATTGTCTACTTGATATCTCCACTTGGATTTCTAATGGGAATTTTTTTACCATAGCCAAATCCAATTCCTGGTCTCTCAGTCTTCTTTATTTCAGTAAATGGCAACTCCATTCCTCCAGTTGTTCAGGCCAAAAGTCTCAGTGAGTTTTGACTCCTCTTTTTCTCTCATATTCCATGCATCTAATCTGGAAGGAAATACTTACAAAAATATATTCAAGATCTGACCACTCACTCACTACCAATTCCCTGCCACTAACTACCTGGTGGTACCATCATCTCTTACTTCGAATACTGTCACTGGCTCCTATCTTGTCTCCCTGCTGCCACCTTTCTCTTCCTGGAGTCAGTTCTCAACACAGCAAATAAAACATTCTAAAACATCAGTGGAATCTTGTCGAATCATCTAATGGCTTCCCATCCTGTTCACTGTAATCCAAGGCCCTTCCTTCATGGGCTGACTCTCCTCACCTGTCTCTCTCAGACTTTGTCTTCTACTTTACCCCTGGTTCACTGCATTCCAGGTACACTGGCCTCTTGTTTCTAGGCTTTTGTGCTTCATGTCACTCTACCTGTAATATTCTTTATGCACTACCCAATTCCACCTCCTCAGGGAGGTCTCCTATGACTGCCCTATTTAAATACCACCACCCCACCCCATTGCACTCCCTACTCTCTCCCTCAATTTATTTCTTTTAAAAATACTTGTCACTATAATACACTACAATGCAAGTTCCATTTGGACAGGAATTTTTTCTGTTTTGATCATAACTGTTACCCTCATCTATAACACTGGCTATAGATACTAATCCCTAGATAAATTATGTTTAGTACATTGGCAAAAAACATCCCAGTAACACCTGGCATATGCAAGGTTTAAATAAAAGAGTACACTCTTATATGCTGTGTTAATTTGGCAATATTTATCAAAATTTAAAACGCCAACTTGTTGATCTAACAATTTCTTGGTACCCTAAAAATTAACACATGTATGCAAATATGCATACATGTGTTTATCTGAAAGCTTGTTTTTAACTATAAAAAAACCTTAATAGTCATCTAAGATATATTGTTTGGTACTGATAGAGAAAGTTTTCCAACATAGTTTCATTCCATTCTTGCAGAAAATACAGTAGATGCAGTATAGTATCCATACTACACATGCACCTTAACGATGTCTAGGACATACAAAGGAGGAAATCAGGTACCAAAAGAGCGACCTGTTTTTCTGCCTTATTCCTTTGATATTAGTTGAATGTTTATGTTACTTAAAAAAATTTTAAGATATATTTAAAATGTGCAAAGAAAAAGCCAAATAATGTTCAGCATAATGTTGCCAGTGGCAAACTTTACAAAACTGAACTGGGATTGGGCAAAACATTTGCTGACTCTCTATGCATGTATGTACGTATGCTTGTACATGCATATATTTCTACATATGTATGCATATTTTAGACACAGGGTCTCACTCTGTCACCCAGGCTGGAGTGCGGAGGCATGATGGTAGCTCACTGCAGCTGTGTACTGCTAGGCTCAAGCGATCCTCCTGCCTTAGCCTCTCAAGTAGCTGGGACTAAAGGCCTGTGCCACCACACCCAGGTAATTTAAAGAATCTTTTTTTTTTTTTAAATAGAGACAGGGTCTCACTATATTGTCTATGGTGGTCTTGAGCTCCCAGCCTCAAGCAATCCTCTGGCCTGGTCTTCCTAAGTGTTAGGATTACTGGTATGTGCCACTGCACCCAGTTCTCTTCCTTAACATTTTTATGTTATTTGAATTTGGTATCACAGTGAATAGGAAGTACAATTAAAAACACTAATCAGGATACTGAAATAAAATGTAAAGAATAATGAAAGGTTAAAAGGACATTTATTAGTTGATGAATACTATGTTGTAAAATATCTGTGGATTTTGAAATAAAGTGATTTTTATTTTATGTTTTATGAGACAATAATAAGATCTATTTTCTTAATTTTGAAAGATGGCAGTCTATTTAAAGTATGAAAAACATTTACCTTTCCTATTCATGGCTACATAATGTTATATAAAATGAAAAGGAAGGTAATACTTGCTGAACACCAGGACAAGTGACTTCTCCTTCCAGCTAGCGCTGAGGGAAGCTGCTCTCATACTGCACAGACACCACGAGGGAGGCCTTGTGGAGAGCGCACGCTTTCACTTGTCAAGGGCAATGAGCATCCCCAAAGTACAGGTTATAGTATCTCACATACACCCAAACATACAGTCAATTATTTAAATAGTTTCAACCACAGGAGTTGGCATGATTTTCAGTTTTTCTCATTTTATGAAAAAAGTTTAAGAAATATTTTGACATTTACTAATCCCAGAAGGCAATTTTCCTTTGGTCGGCTTTGAGGCTCATCGATTAGTAGCAGAACTGGTTGTGAAAAATAAGATGAAGGAAGAGAACAAGAATTATATTCTAATTCATTTCATTTGGTTCTCCAAGATTCCTTCAAACTAGTGATGCTGTATGCGTAATTTAAAACTCCTGACCATGGGAAGGGAAATCATAGGAAAAGTGAAAAGAAAAAGATCATGAACTCCAAGGATGTAGTTTGAGGACGGATCTTCCCTTACTTCCATGGGAATGACAACATACAGTAATCTAAGTAAGGCTTATTGGTCCCGAACTAGGAGACTTCCTTTCAGGAAGCTTTCGTGAGAGCCAAATTTCAACACGGGGTACTAATTCCCTGAGTCTAGTCTTGTAAAGAAAGTCTTTCTACTCCTTCATTGGAAAGACATGAAGGAACAAGGGGGATAATTAATGAAATTTTAATTGGAATTTATTTCCTGATGAAGTATTAAAAACAAACAATTTGTAGGTAACTAGAGTTTAGTTTTATTGAGCTCTTCTAAGCATTATATGTTACAAGCTTGTGAGTTGTCAAATTAGAATGAATAATTTAGTTCCTTTGACTTAAGTGCTTCAGAAGATAGGAGAATGAAGATATTTAATATCTATAGTCTCCACCTCTAAGATATGTGTAATCTTTGCAAATATGAGTAATATACATGAAGTATTATATAAATGTCACAGTACATAATTAAATACTAAATTAAAAGTGACGTAGAAAATAAATACTATAAGAGTCCTTACCTAATTATGTTAATCTCTCTTTTATGCCTTGCTAATGAGCCACAGAGGTAAAATTGAGTACTTTGTTTCTTTTTGATTTGGAATATATTGTTGGGAAGTTAAATAAATTTGAACTGTAGTACCAAAAAAATCCTGATGTTTTGTTTTACCTAAGTTACCTGAGTAGCAGTGTGAATTATAATCATCTCTGGATATAACTTATTCCAGAAAATAAATAACATCCAATAAGCCAGAAGATCATGCAAACTAACTCTCATTTTCTTATATAATTTTTTTTCTTGGAGAATAAGTGGGCTTTGTGATGAAAGAAGTGGACATTCTTGGAAAAACACACATAAATAGCAAATTTAATACCATATATAAAAATGAACTGGGAAATAGGTATTTTAAACGTACTTTAAAGAAATTACGACCTGTCACATTTCTACCACTGATCAATAGAAAAGCTTACAATCAATGCTCCTCGTGTACTTCTGCACCCTGCTCCAACCCTGATCCACAAAGTGCTTATTACATATTCAGTGCTTTATATGCACTGAATCCATTAATCCTTACAGGAGCCACTTGAAGTAAGAATTATCATTATCCTTATTTTATAGACAATGAAACTAAGACTTAGATTACATAACTTGCCAAAGGTCAACCAGTTAGTACCGGTAGCCAGGATTGTACCCTAGGCCATGTGGTTCCGGACATGCTCTGAACATGTTACTGTACTATCTCTCCAAAGATAGAAGAGTAGAGCCCATAAATGAAAAAAAAGGCCTCACAAAAAAAAAAAAAAAAACCAACAAACAATAAAAGTTGGTTCCCAATGAATTATTAAAGACTTCATTGACAAGTACTTAATCAAATCTTTCTGAACTTCTCAGAATCTAAGATGATAAAATTTAAAGTACCCCTATTATTTTCCTTTACTTCAGAATGAAAATGAAGGACATACATAATAATCACAAAACCTCAGGTCAAGAGATTGTTTTGTTCTCTTGATTTGAAATTTCTGATGAATCTCCACTGCATATGCCATAAATTCCAAACTCCCATGCATGGCAAATAAGGGTCTCCTGACTGCATACATTATCGCTTAAACAATCTCTTCATCTTCACTTGCTACTGTTCTGCAAAGTATATTCAATTTTCCAGACATCCTGAACCTTCATGCTTCTGCTATGTATTCTTCCTCTTCTCTAGGGCCAAATTCCTACTCATCTTTTGGAACTCATATCCTATCTATCATTAACAATCCTCTCCAGGCACCAATGCCACTAGTTTGTTTCCGCCTGTAAATTTCCTCCTCTGGACTACAATACCCATGTCATTGGTCCTTTGTTTCCATTTACCAAACAGTAGCCGGGGTGATCTTTCAAAAATGTAAAGCAAAATGTATCACTCTCCTTCTTAAAACCTTTCAATGGCTTTCCATTGTTCCATCATTCCTGCAAGGCCCCACATTTTTGGGCCTGCACCTTTTCCACTATTCTATTCACTCTCGCTAAATGACCTGTTTGTTCTTTGTAAATGGCAAGCCTTCTCTACTCCATGCCCTTGCACTTGCCTTTCCCTCTGCCTGGGATTGTTTCCAGCTCCACATGGCTGGCTATTTATTTTCCACTCTAGTGTCATAGTTCCAAAGATGACTTCCATGATCACCTAAACTAACATGCTCTATCCTTTACTCTTTCACATCATCCTATTTATTTCCTTCAAAGCATCCATCGCAGTCTGTAATTATCTTGTTTAGTTACTTGTTTACTTTCTTCTACTCTGTATTAGTATTCTATCGTTGATGTAACAAATTAACATATTTCTAAGAGGCTTAAAATAGCATACATTTATTATTTCACAATTAGATGCCCAATACGGGTCTCACTGGACTAAAATCAAGATGTTGGCAGAACTGTGTTCTTTCTGGAGACTCTAGGGGAGAATCCACTTTCCTGCCTTTTCCAGCTTGTAGAGGCTGCTGCATTCCTTGGCCCATGGCCCCTTCCATCTTCAAAGCCAGAAATGGCCAGTTCAAACTTTCTCATGTCACATTATTCTGACACTGACCCTTCTTCAAACTCCAGCTTCCACTTTTAAGGAACACTGCATTTTGCCTAGCCAGGTAACCCGACATAATCTCCCTATTTTAAGGTCAGTTAATTAGTGACCTTAATTCCTTTGTTACTTAATACTCCTTTTTTCAAGTAATGTAACATATTCACAGGTTTTAGGGATTAGGACATGGACATATTTGGGAGGTCATTATTCTACCTACCACACTCCCCCACTAAGATGTAAGCTCCATGAGGGCAAGGACATCATTTTGTTCCCTCCAGTAGTCTAAGTTCCAAGCTTTATAGGGCATAACAAAGGCATATAAGACATCTGTTGAACTAATGAACAAACTAAAACACTGCTACTTTAGTGATGCTCTTCTTGACCTTTCCTGACTCTTGTTCTTTGTGCTTTTGTATTACGTTTTATTCCTCTACAATAGTGACCATATCCCATCATGTTTACATTATGTTCACATCTATCATTAGGTCTTTGGTCAAGTGTTCAGTGTTCTGATCATGTGTCAGTAAAGAATTAAGTGCTATGAAAAATGTATTGACTCAATAAATTTTAAAATGAAAGGGACATAAAGTTTCAAAAAGTTTATGTTAATGATTTGGTAATTGTTTTTATGGCTTCCTAATCAAATGTGGAGTATTCAGATAATGTGTCAATAAAGGGTTATCCTGCTGTGAAATATGTGTTTATTTAATGAATTTTAAGCCTGGTAAGGATCTGAAGATACGTCTCAGCTTCGTATTTTATACTTGAGGAAACTGAAACCCAAAGAGGCTAAGTAATTTATCTAGTTATACAAAAATTGTGAGCCGGCACTACTTTCAGTTAACTCTCTATAAAACCTAACTCCTAAGGTTACCATGAAGATTCCGTGAATGCATTTAAAAGCACATAAACACGGTGCCCAGCACATAGCAGTGCTCTATAGTGGGGGCACAGATGCTTTATTGGCATGATCATTATTCTAAGCATTACATATTTCCCACTTATCAACAACAAAAATAACTTATGCAAAATAGTTAATAATTGCTTAGTCAAAGAATGATTTTAAAAGTAACATGGTTAAACAATTTTTAACATGCTAATTGCTTTCCTACTTTTATTTTATAGAAAAAAGTAAGTAAAGAAAAATAAATAAAGTAGGGCATGAATATTACACTGAATATTACACTGATCTCTATCATGGAGTCTTCCCTAACTTATTCGAACTGAAAGCAATTTCTTTCCTCCATTATTGTCTTTCCAGCAAGGTCAAAACCATTTTTATAATAATACTAAGGCATTACTTGCCCTTTTCACTTCCTTGGCATTTGCACTGATGCTACGAAGACAATGGTAGGTCAAACTGTTGGCATCTTAGCACTTACCAAGGCAGCAGCAACAAACTATATCGTTGCAGCCCTCACTGCCACTTGTTTCCAGTTAAAATATTTGCCAGTTTCACTTAAGTACATCCTTGATGAAGTAGTAAAAATTACTTTAATAAGTTTTGGCCTTTTAGTATATGCATTTTTAGTGTTCTGTACAACAAAATGGGATGTATACACCAAACACTTCTGCTGGACATCAAAGTATAACAGCTGTCTTATGGAAAATCACTCCTGGAATTAAGTTGCTAGCCGAACTAGCTGCTTTTTTCATGGTACATCAATTTAACTTGAAAGAATAACAAACTGACAAACAATGGTTTGAGTCTTTGGCATATATTTTCTCAAAAATAAAACAAATAAGCCTGTCATTTAAAGGAAAACAAATTGGCCAAATTTGTTGCCAATAAAATTTGAGCTTTCAGATGTAAATGAGAATTTTGGAAAACATGTTAACTGCAGTTGAGTTGAGTTTTGCAATTTCCTAATTTTGAAGACCCTTCTGAAGGGATTGGTGCTGCTATTAGTGATTTTTTGGTTGGGTAAAATGGAATGTGTCAACATTTGGAAGATCTGGACAATTCAGTGAACCAATACCTTCCAAATAACTAATGCATGATGTTGCAAATTAATAAATGGGTAAAAGGTCCCCTCAAAGTTCAAGACAGCAGTGATTTTTTAATGTAACGAACTATAAAATTCATTGATATGGTTTCATATTTTACATCACAACTAAACTTTAAGAAAGTGCTACTTGAGGAGTTTTGGCATAGCAATCACAGAATATCCACAATTATCTAAAAAGGCTAATTCCAACTACGTATCTATGTGAGGTTAGGTTTTAATGCAGTTCAACACATTGCAACAGCTGGAATGTAGAAGCAGATATGAGAATTCAACTGCCTTCTATTAACCCACATATAAAGAGATTTGTAAACATGTAAAACAATGCCACTCTTTTTTAAACAATACAGTTTTGCCTCAAAGATATTTTATGTTAACATATAATAACTTTATTAAGAATGAATAAATATTTAAAATTTTCTATTTTAATGCTGTAAATATCAATAAATATAGCCCACACAGTCAAAAGCACTTTGGGGCCATAAATCACTTTTAAATGAAGGCTTCCTGAGACAAGCATCTTTTGAAAATTATAGAATTTAATAAAGTTAGCCACTAATCAAATGTATCTATTCACCCTGAATTTTTTTTAAAAAAATTTGAGACAGGGTATTGCGCTCTGTTGCTCACGATGGAGTGCAGTGGCATGATCACAGCTCATTGCGGCCTCAACCTTCCAGGCTCAAGTGATCCTCCTTCCTCAGCCTCCTGAGTAGCTGGGACCACAAGCACACAACACAACACCTGGTTAATTTTTAAATTTTCTGTAGAGACGAGGTTTTGCCATGTTGCTCAGGCTAGTCTCAAACTCCTGGGCTTAAGCAATCCACCTGCCTTGGCCTCCCAAAGTGCTGGGATTATAGGTGTAAGCCACCATGTCTATCCTTAAATTAGTTAATTAAATTTCTAAATAAAATAAAAAATTAAATTCCTCATTTATACAGCATACATTTCAAGTGGTCAAATAACCACAGGTAGCCAGTGGCTATTAGGTAAAATAGAGAATAATTCTTTCATCCAAGAAAGTGCTACTGGACAGTGTTGGTCTATACTATATTCTGAAGGTAGTTATTAGCATTTACTAAGTATCACTGGAAATATTCTTTCAGTATTTTATCATACCTGCGTTAACTCCTTAAAAAGAACATATGCTTTTTGAGGGCAGGAACCAGAATACTGATATCTGTATCCACATATACATGATATTTCAATATATTCCTGTCCAAATTTACAACCACCGAGTCTCCACCTTTTCCGTTCTTATGTGTTTAAACTATTTTGTCAACAAATTAATGTTTATGTTGCTTCACTTCACGTTTTCATAAAGATTTAAAGACAATCCTTTTATCTGTTATACTACACAGGTCTTAGTTATAATTAAGAATTTTCAAGTTTTCCTATGAGTTCTGTACATGATTGAAAATAATGTTTTCATTAAAGTATTAAAATTATTCCATTAGATTATATCCATAAATAATAAGATAATTAAATTTATCTTGAATGAATTAGTAGCACCTAGGTTCAGAGGATTTTCTTTTCTTTTTTTTTCTGTTGAGACGGAGTCTCGTTCTGTAGCCCAGGCTAGAGTGCAGTGGCCGGATCCCAGCTCACTGCAAGCTCCGCCTCCCGGGTTTATGCCATTCTCCTGCCTCAGCCTCCCAAGTAGCTGGGACTATAGGTGCCCGCCACCTCGCTCGGCTAGTTTTTTGTATTTTTTTAGTAGAGACGGGGTTTCACTGTGTTAGCCAGGATGGTCTCGATATCCTGACCTCGTGATCCGCCCGTCTTGGCCTCCCAAAGTGCTGGGATTACAGGCTTGAGCCACCACGCCCGGCCCAGAGGATTTTATTTTCTCTATGGCCTTGTAGGTTTTCTAACTTTTTGGGATGCCAAAATACTAGGCATGTTCTGTAGTGATCTATCTGCCCTCTATTACTCCTCAAACAATAGAGATTTATAGTATAAGGAATGATTGCTTCTTGGTCTTTTGGCTAAGATCAAGTGTACAGTATAATGAATGCTGCTTCTTATTTCCAGTTTAGTTCAAGGCAAAGCTCCCTGGCAGGCAAGGCCACATTTATAGGAAGGAAAATAACAGGAGAGGTATGTGGGCTGTCCAGGTACTTTTCTGGTCAACAACCAAGAAATGTACCTGGAACTAGGTGAGAGATTAGCTGCTTACATACACACCCAAGCTCTCTGCCAATTTAGGGTTGTGGATCAACCCCTCCACATCCCCCAACAGATTCCTTTTGGAAACAGAAGAAAACTTTTTCTTTTAAACTTTTGTTCTGGGTGAAAGAACCAAAAACATGATCCATAAAACAAATATACTCTTTTTACTGATTTAAGCAGTACTGATTGGGCCTTACAAAATCACCCCTCCATGCAAAAGACTGTATACTGTAAGCTGAATCACAGGATTTTATTTCTTCAATGAAAATAAATAAAAATAACTGCATTTAAATGAAGTAATTTCTGTAAATTGTAAACTTTATATTACACTAGCTTCTAAACCCTGTTTTCAATTTTGTCTTGCTATGTAAGTTCATTCTAAACAATTTTGTTTCTGTAGCTAAAAGGCTTATAATCTAAATATATTTCCATAGACTGATTTATTTCCTACATAAATTATGTGTGTAAATGTGTAGCAATTTATTTCCAAAGTAACATTAATCTTAAGCTAAGCCTAAAATTTTACATTGTATTAGCAGTGGTAGAAATTGTTTTATTACAGTAAATTCAAAGTTCTTAGTTCAAATAGGTTTACATTTTAACATGGCAAAATTAGGAAATTTAGATAAAAGCCATATTACTAAGTAACTATTAAACTGAAAAAAGACAATTTTTAATAAGTTCTAGTCATGTCTGCAGGTAGTGGCAGTCTAAGATGCAAAGTTTAAAGGCAGTGTTTGGTTTGCAAAAGGAAGCAGTTTCTTGTATTTTCCTCACATATAATGAAAGAATAATAACTACTCATAGGATTTTTTAAAGATGGAATGAGCAATTTACATAAACTGCCTATCTCAGTAACTGATTACGAGATGACCCTATAAACCACCCCCAGAGTTTCCCCAGTACACAAACACACAGTTTACCCTGAATTCATTCTAACAGTCTATGCCTTAACCAGTAGGAAATCTTAAATTGCATATGATTACAAACATCATTTGAAGTTTAATAAGAAATTTAAAAGACTTATATTTCAAAATCATATGCAATTATACACAAAGAACATAAAAAACAGAATGTCAGAATCTTAAATGAATCCTTCCCTCAAGTAAGAGTTCTGCCTATGGCTGGGCACAGTGGCTTATGCCTGTAATCCCAGCACTTTGGGAGGCTGAGGTGGATGGATCACCTGAGGTCAGGAGTTCAAGACCAGCCTGGCCAACATGGTGAAACCCTGTCTCTACTAAAAATACAAAAATTAGCCAGGCGTGGTGGCAGGCACCTGTAATCCCAGCTACTTGGGAGGCTGAGGCAGGAGAATTGCTTGAACCCAGGAGGCAGAGGTTGCAGTGAGCAGAGACTATGCCATTGCACTCCAGCCTAAGGGACAAGAGTGAGACTTCGTCTCAAAAAAAAAAAAAAAAAAAAAAAAA
>NW_016815333.1:1149774-1152742 GCF_001698545.2 Rhinopithecus bieti
AAAAAAAAAAAAAAAAAAAAAAGAGTTCTGCCTATAAGTATTCCTAACAGATTCACTGGCTTTTTTTTTTTAACTTTTAAATTCAGGGGTACATGTGCAGGTTTGTTACATAGTTAAACTTGCGTCATGAGGGTTTGTTGTACAGATTATTTCATCACCAAGGTATTAAGCCTAGTACCCATTAGTTATTTTTTCTGATCCTCTCCCTCCACCCTCCACCCATTGTTAAGCCCCAGTGTCTGTTGTTCCCCTCTATGTGCCCATGCTTTAATCCTTTAGTTCCTACTTATATGTGAGAACATGCAGTATGCCTGTGTTAGTTTGCTAAGGATAATGGCCTCTGAAACCCTACAAGCCAAAAAGAGATTGGGAGTCAACATTCAACATTCTTAAAGAAATTCTAACCCAGAATTTCATATTTAGCCAAACTAAACTTCGTAAGTGAAGGAGAAGTAAGATCCTTTTCAGACAAGCAAATGCTGAGAGAATTTGTTACCACCACATCTGCCTTACAAGAGCTTCTAAAGGAAACATTAAATAGGGAAAGGAAAGACCATTACCAGATACTACAAAACCATACTGAAGTACACAGACCAGTGGCACTATAAAGTCAACCACATAAACAAGTCTGCAAAGTAACTAGCTAACATCATCATGATAGCATCAAATCCATACATATCACTATTAACCTTAAATGTAAATGGGCTCAATGCCCCAATTAAAAGACACAGGATGGCAAGCTGGATAAAGAACCAAGACCCATTGGTATGCTGTATTCAAGAGATCCATCTCACATGCAATGGCACACATAGGCTCAAAATAAAGGGAGTAAGGAAAATCTACCAAGCAAATGGAAAATAAAAAAAAGCAGGGATTGTAATTCTAGTTTCCGACAAAACAGACTTTAAACCAAACAAAGATTTAAAAAAGACAAAGAAGGGCATTACATAATGGTAAAGGGTTAAATTCAACACGATCAAACTATCCTAAATATGTATGTGCCCAACACAGGAGCACCCAGATTCATAAAGTAACTTCTTAAGAGACCTTCAAAGAGACTGCGACTCTCACAAAATCACAGTGGGAAACTTAACACTCTACTCACAATATGAGATCACTGAAACAGAAAATTAAAAAAGATATTCAGGACCTGAACTCAGCACTGGGTCAAATGGACCTGATAGATATTTACAGAACTCTCCACCCAAAAACAACAGAATGTACATTCTTTTCATTGCTACATGGCACTTTCTCTCTAAAACTGCTCACATAATTGGAAGTAAAACCCTCCTCAGCAAATGTAAAAGAACTGAAATCATAACAGTTTCTTGGACCACACTGCAATCAAATTCAAAATCAAGACTAAGAAATTCACTCACTCATACAATTATATGGAAATTGAATAACCTACTCCTGAATGACTTTTGGGTAAATAATGAAATTAAGGATGAAATCAAGAAGTTCTTTAAAACTAATGGGAACAAAGAGACAATGTACCAGAATCTCTGGGATGCAGCTAAGGCAGTGTTAAGAGGGAGATTTATAGCACCAAATGCCCAGATCAAAAAGACAGAGAGAACTCGTTAACAACCTGACATCACAACTAAACTAGATAATCAAGAGCAAACAAATCCCAAAGCTAGCAAAAGACAAGAAATAACCAAAATCAGAGCTGAACTGAAGGAGACAGAGACAAGAAAAACCATTCAAAAGATCAACAAATCCAGGAGCTAATTGAGAAAAATTAATAAAACAGACTGCTAGCTAGACAAATAAAGAAGAAAAGACCAAAAATTCAAATAAACACAATCGGAAACAGCAATAAGGGGGATATTACCACTGACCTCACAGAAATACAACCAACCATTAGAGATTCATTGCCTTTTTTTTGGTGTTGTTGTTTTTGAGACGGAGACTTGCTCAGTCACCCAGGCTGGGGTGCAGTGGTGCAATCTCCGCTTGCTGCAAGTTCTGCCTCCTGGGTTCACACCATTCTTCTCCTGCCTCAGACTCCCAAGTAGCTGGGACTCCAGGCGCCCGCCACCATGCCTGGCTAATTTTTTTTTTTTTTTTTTTTGTATTTTTAGTAGAGACGGGGTTTCACCGTGTTAGCCAGGATGGTCTCGATCTCCTGACCTCGTGACCAACCTGCCTTGGCCTCCCAAAGCGCTGGGATTACAGGCGTGAGCCACCGCGCCTGGCTGAGATTCACTGCCTTTTAAAGCAATCAGTTCAAGCCCTATATGTCTTAGATGGAGGAAGGGGAGGAAGAAATACAAGGGAGGTGGCGGGGAGAGAAAGAGAGAGAGTCATAATATAGTTTGAGCCCTGGTATCAACCAGGGGGTCACTGAAGCTACCACTTTTTATACTTTTCCGTCCTTCCCTTTTTTGGCTTATACCTACTGAGTTGGGGTTCCAGAACAAATTATTATGGGTAAGAATATGGCAATTAGAAGAAAGGTTTTACTTCCACCATGCCTGGTAGAATTCTTTGGTAAGTGGTGGATTTAGCATTTATACCCAGGATACTGACTCTAGAGCTTGTGCCCTTTATCACAATGCTGTAGTAAATGCCAGCACTATTTCACATCTTTGAAATTTAACAATGGAATTTTGTTCTGAATTACGACAAGCTTGCACACACCTATATGCATCCAGGTTTTTCTTTAAACATTATTCTGGTGTTTTAGACATGAAGTCCTTGCCCATGCCTATGTCCTGAATGTTACTACCTAGACTTCATGTCTAAAACACCAAAAGCAACGGCAGCAAAAGCCAAAATTGACAAATGGGATCTCATTAAACTAAAGAGCTTCTGCACAGCAAAAGAAACTACCATCAGAGTGAACAGGCAACCTACAGAATGGGAGAAAATTTTTGCAACCTACTCATCTGACAAAGGGCTAATATCCAGAATCTACAAAGAACTCAAACAAATATACAAGAAAAAAACAAACAACCCCATC
>NW_016815333.1:1155730-1182952 GCF_001698545.2 Rhinopithecus bieti
AGAACTTAAAGTATAATAAAAAAATGAAAAAAAAAAACATTATTCTGATATCTTGTAAAGAGAACCCAAGAAGTAAGAGAGACTACAATGATGCAAATGGTATTTTCCTATTCTTAATAATTTAGATAAAAAAAATAATTTAAGAAGAAATTAATTCTTTTCCTACAAAGCTGTCTTCTATATTCATGGGAAGAGGTATACAACTCAAAATCTACTGCTTCAGTTATACAGAAAAACACCACCCTGAAATTGTATTTTACATGTTTCTGATCCAGATCAATGGGAAGTACCATCCAAAGCATGACTATGGAAACAGAACTACGGATCTATGTTACATAATCCTGCCTTTTTGAGAATAGAGGCTCACCTATGAGAGGTGTTTGTTTAGGTAGAGGGTAAATCAACTCAAACTAGAGATTTCTGTTGTAGAAGGCACTATACAATCTGGCACTAGATTTTCCAGGCATCCATCCAATTACTCACAAACAGGATATGGGTGGGATTAGCTTGTGCACTAGGAACAGTTAGATCACAGGATGTCCCCAGTTGGAAAACCTAAACAACATGAGAGTTCTCTGTACTACTCTAGGGTCATAAAGTTAGACTGACTCTATAGTCTATTATAGAATGTCCTATTATTCTACAGACTTTAGAGTGAAGTTACTGATATAAAACTGTCTTTTAAGAAAAGTGTCTGAGAAGACCAAAATGAAATAGAACTCAATGAATATCTACAGGAAGCTCTCTAAACTGTCCTCTTTTCTCCAAGTATCTCTTACTAAGAATAGCTGTCAACGTGAGTCATGGGGATGGGGTGAGGGTAGGGGGCAGAGTAATGTTTTCTCTAGTCACATACTTTGTGTTCAACTTATAGCTTGAATCTTCAGATTGGCAACAAGTGCAACATTGGCAAATCTTACAATCCCCTTGCAATTCACAAGTTACAAAGCACTTTAACCAGAACATCCTTAGAACAATATACTGTGACATTGGTAGAGTTGGTATTATCATCACTTTTTAAGGAAAAGATATAGGAAACTTAGTAAAGTTAAGCAAACTATTCAAACTCACACAGAGAGTAATTGGAAGAAAAGGATTAAAAACAGGTCTCTAGAGTTCTCTCCAAAGTACCATGGTACTCCAGAAATAAATTATTGCAGCCTTCTTTGAATATATCATCACACTTTATTTTTATAAAACCTTTGGGCTATTTATACGTATGCATATACAACTGATACTTTCAAACAATTATGCCATCCTTTATAAACATTTGTACTCCAATTTTTTAATAAATGAGAAGGTCAGGGCTAGAAAAATATACCCTTAAGTACCACCAAAATATAGACTGCTACACAAGAATTTCTCAGACTTGATTTTCAGGGGAAAATCAAGAGAAAAATTAGGTTTCAAGCCAGATAGTTTAAAAACTTTAAAATGGGTGTAATTTACATAATTCAAAATTTATGGGTGACTAATGCTACAGATCACAACTGAATAAATGGGTACAGTGATGAATTAGTCTAGGAAGTGCTTCATGTTGAGAAATGTGGTTAATTTTGGATTTTTTATAAAGAATTTATTAGATTTATTGTAGAACATATACATAGTAATTTTTACTTTTATTTCTCTAAACTTTGTTGTCTATGAGGCCTGATTTTCTCTGCCACAGTTTTCAACCACATTCTTTTTAGAAACATTACCTCCTGGCTGGTTAGGGAAAATTGAATTGCGATTATTAAAATGCATTTTCGTAAATCTTGAGAATACTTGAGAAAACTACCAAATGACAATGCTCTGAATCCATGAGAACTAGCAGTGGAAACTCATTAAGTAATGGTTTACTCAAAATTTTAAAATGCTTTCCTAAATTTCTTTTATTCTCAAATAAAAACGTTGTCTAACTCAAATTCAATTGATTCAAATTTGTGGTTTTCTGGTCTTTGTATTTAAAATTAGTAAAGATTTAATGAAATACTAAATACACACCTCTCCTTTTTATGGATATATTGGCTAGTCCAAATTTCTTCAGGAGTTCTAACATTCCTCCCAGAGTAACAACTGCAAATGTTTTCAAATGTTAAGAGTTTTTTTCCCATTTAAAAAAAAACCTTGATTGTATTTATCTTATAGGATAGCTTGAAATGGAAGGCTGATGCTCCACTTAAGGACCGTACTCTGTCTACACTGACTGTTTTGTTTATAGCCTATACTAAGGTTATTCTTATTAAGCATAAAATGTTGATTCATCAGGCTGAAAATGTAAAATAAGGCAAAAAAAATTCAAGATTTGGTAAACCACTTAAAAGAGAAAAACCTATGCAATATATTATACCAACAAACCACATGTCAAAACAGAAATTCTCACCTAAGGAAAATAAGGTACATCTGAGCAGCATAAATGTTCTAACACTAGTTTAGCAAACCATGAGCTGTCAAGTTCCAATAACCTATTATTCACACCTCTTTAATCACTTCCACAGAGTTGATTATAAATAGCCTCATACATTTTTAAATAAGGTCACTCTGAAATGAAACAAAGAAGGTAGTAAACATTTTTGTACATAAGGGACTCAAATCCTAACATAAAACAGAACTGTGTATTACTCAAATATTCAATATAAAGAAAAGTAACAAAACCTTTTCTTAACTATGTCAAGTATGCACTATATGTAGATTCAATGGAATAGCTAAATTGTAGCACCTTTAAATATAGCAGCTTAAATAAAATATCACTCCCAGTAAGTTTCACTCATATTATGAAGCCTTTGGGCATTATTCATGATATAGTAAAATATAATAATCAATTTGTTGATCTAGCTGGAACAATGTTATCCAAAGTCATGATGAAAAGACTAGCTACAAAAAAAAATGTATAGTCTGATGATGGCATTGGTTTGCAGTAACTCCACAAAGCTGATAGTATAAAGGCATTTCTTCAAAGTGAATTTACATAAACACATATTAGAGAAAATGTAAAATGTAATGAAAAGGAAGAACATTTTCAAAACAATTAAATTAAAATTGAGTATAATGGGGTAAAGTACCATTTAGTAGGCAAGGGTCAAAACAAGCTGAAATCAACCAGACAAAAGAAAACAACAACAACAACAACAAAAAGCAAATACTTGGCTTTGTATGAAGTGTACTTTCTAAAAATTGATTATTACAGAATCTCTAAGAAACATATAAACTATCCTTATTATTCCAGAGTTGTTTTTTTACCATTACAGCATCTTAATGATTATCTGTTGAAATTAGAGTAGCATACTCCTAAAATTTCTCTTTTAAGAACTCGGCCTGAAGAACAACTGATACCAAGTAACTACAATTACAGCTGCTTTTAACTGACTATTTAAAAATTTCTAATGAAGATTTCAAACTAAAAATCCTGAAGTTTTCTGGATAAACAAACTTCCTATATGGTCAACTTTTCTCATTTTTTCCTACAACTGTCTGCTTATAGATAACTCAAGAGACAATACATTTGGGAAGAGGTAAATTAGAGGTTTTGACTAATTGCTTAAACACTGATCCTCATGCATTTACATTATATAGTAACACAACCTTTTGGGAGTATACCTATTGCACAAACCTTTGTTACTGGAATAATCTGAAAATAGGAAAGAAGTTGGACACATGCATAGTATTAACAAGTTTCACAATCTTTTAAAAAATTACATGCAAGTCCCAATTTCTACTTAATCGTTTCCTTCACCTGGATGTAGAAGTGTTTACTTAAAAACATTATTTACTGAACACAAAAAATTAGTCACCTCTGTTCTGTTTTCCATAAGACATACTTTTAAACAAAAGTTTTAGTTAATTGTGATAAATTAAATATCTTCTGACAAGGTGAGTATAATAGAAAATGGCTGACCATAGAGAAAACCATGACACTATTTTCTGCCCACATTCCAGAAGACCTGCATGAAGATCCTTGGGGGTAGAAACTGATTTATTAATTTTCTTAACTATATAGTGCCTGACATATGACAAAAGCTCAATACATGTTTTGAGTAAATCAATCACCGCACCAACTCAAATCACAGTATTTCCCCCCTCCCCGCTGATTTCAGGTGACCACGTCTGATCCCCTTAGACACAAACATTGACCCTGATTAAACCTGTGCTTGCTTTGATCCATAGATACACATTTGAACTACTGGCCATCCTTTCTGGAGGGGGTTTTGTTACTCTGGCCTACAGTTCTTTATCCCCCTGCCCCCCGGCCCCCACTGACCAGCGTGTATTAAAGTCAGAAGACTTCTGAAATGTATGCACTGTTATCCATATCAAGCACTTCTAATTTTACACTCCTATGCCACAGTCATCGATATTTTATTGGATGAATTCTCACATGAAAAAGTACACAGACAGACAGACACACACACACACACACACACACACACACACACACACACACACACCATGGAATGCTATGCGGCCATAAAAAAGAATGAAATCATGTCCTTTGCAGCAGTATGAATGCAGCTGGAGTCTGTTATCCTAAGCAAATTAACGCTGGTACAGAAAACCAAATACTACATGTTCTTACTTCTAAGTGGGAACTAAGCATTGAACACACACAGATATAAAGACTGGAACAACAGACACTGGGGACAACCAAAGGGGGAACAAAAGAAAAGGAGTAAGGGCTGGAAAGGTACCTATTGGGTACTATGCTCAGTATTTGGGTGACAGGATCATCTGCACCCCAAACCTTAGCATCACACAATATATCCACATAGCAAACCTACACATGTACCCCCAACTCTAAAATGAAAGCTGAAATTATAAAATTATTAAAAAGGAAATACAGATTTTTTGAAAAGTACATTTCTGATATGAAAGCTATGTTCTTCCAAGGCCATACATCTAATGATGCTACTGCACCATCTTTAATGCTGCTTTTCAACAGTAAAACCAGGCAAGGGTCTTCGGGAGAGATGATAATCTGAAGACACTGTCTCTAACTTAGTTCTCTTTTAAGAATGTATATAAAATTATCCTTAGGGCCAATATTCTACAACCTTAAACATGTACTGTACATTTCACAATATGAAGATTCCTGAACATTTTCTTTGGTCCACACGTCAAAACTAAGGTAACTGAGATGATAATTCTCACTTTCTATTTCATAGCTTCAGAACTTCATTCACATGTGAAGAACTATAATTAAGATCCTCTGCTACTACTGCACCCTATGCCAAACACTGCTTTCCCCATACTCTCTGGAGTGACTTACAGGGCTTCAAGATGAAAAGGCTTTGTCCCATTCAAAACATCTGTTCAAAAGATTGGTCTTCTGACTTTAATACATGCTGACATGCTGGTCAGTTGGCGGGGTGGGGGGTGGGGTGGGGAAGGAATAAAGAACTTGTTAGGCCGGTAAGTAACAAAACGGCTCCTCGCAGTAAAGGGATTTGGCCAGTAGTTCAAATGTGTATCTATGGATCAAAGCAAACACAGGTTTAATTAGGGTCAATGTTTGTGTCTAAGGGCATCAGAGGCAGTCACCTGAAATCAGCGGGGAGGGGGGAAATACTGTGATTTGAGTTGGTGCAGTGATTGATTTACTCAAAACATGTATTGAGCTTTTGTCATATGTCAGGCACTATATAGTTAAGAAAATTAATAAATCAGTTTCTACCCCCAAGGATCTCACTCGTAGGGTAGACAGACACGTAAGTAAATTATAATACGGTATGGTAGTTTTAATTGACGGAAAAACTTCAATCCAGGTAGAGAACAAAGAGAGAAAAGGATTGACTTTCTCAAGGATGGACACTGGAGATAGGTTTCTAGAAATGGAAAGGCTTTAGCAGGGAGACAATGTCTAGGCTTTTTTTTTTTTTTTCCCTAAGCTGGGTTTTAACAGGTAAACTAATCAGATAAAAAAAGAGAGATGAAGGTCATTTTAGAAAGAGAAAAGATAACTGCTCCCTCCATGCAAATTCTACCAAGCTATCCTTAAATTAGCAGCAGAAGCCTGACAGCCTTAAGTTTGCAAGATACCGAATTTTGCTAGATAGCAGATGGTTGAATTCAGGTGAAAGGCTACATCCAAATTGTAAGAATGTATTTGTTTTATCAATACAACTTGAAACCACTGGTATATTAATACCACATGGTTGTCCGAACTCATGCATGTGTAGCCCCTCTCATAAGTCACAACCCACACCCATATTCTTCCGAGGTACCCTGGCATAAAAGGACAATACTCCTCCATGCCATGGAGGGTGCATCTGCTAGAACCCAATGACACAACTGCCTGTCCCCCATCTGGTAAGGTTCTCCCAACCATCCATGCAGTTTTCCCTACCTGGAGTGGCTGGAGCTAAAACCAGTCATTCTCCCCAGGCTTCTCCCTAAATTGGTACAAGGTTGGCAAGAAATAGGATTTTGTTTTATAATCTGATGAGTTTATGTTCTTCAACAAATGACTGGAGGAAAAGTGCCTGCTCTTAGCTTTATTTTTAGAACAAGAAAATTGGTCCCCAGCCAATGAAAAATAAGAGGTACAGAGTCAAGAAACAGGCTGGATTGCTGATGAGATGTTTTGAGAAATCTCAATATCTATGGAATGAAGGAAGAGAAAGAATGGTGAAGAAGTCATCAAAGATATGATGAGACTGAGACAAGCATGACTTGTTGGAAACTAAAAGATGTGAGAGTTTTTACAAAAAGACAAGTGAGGTAGCCAGAATTCTAAGATGACTGACCTCCAATGACCCATGGTCTTCTATCATCCCCTTCCCTTGAGTACAGACAGGACCTGAGAATATGATGGAATATTACTGCTGTGATTATGTTATCTGGCAAATGTGAAGTGATTCTACATATGTAATTAAGGTACCCAATCAGCTGATTTTGTGTTTATCAAAGGAGATTATCCCGGGCGAGCCTGATTTAATCAGGTGAACCCTTGAAAGAGGATTTAGGCCTTCCCTGAATTCAGAAAGGCAAAGCAGTATACTCTCTCTATTCTGCCACTTTTGAAAAGGTGAAGAGTCATATTGTGAACTGCCTATGGAGAGAAGCAGCCTTCCTACAAAAGGAAGGGAACGAATTCTGTCAAGAACCTGAATGAGCTTGGAAGAGGACCCTGAGCTAGATATGAGAATGTAGCCTGGCTGGTACCTTGACTGCTGACTTAAGCAGAAGAGCCAGCTAAGCAGTGCCTGGACTCCTGACCCATGGAAACACGAGATAATAACTACGTGTTGTTTAAATCACTAAATTTGTTGTCATTTGTTATGCAGCAATAGAAGGTTAATCCATTAAGGAAGGTCCCAGCTTTTCTAAGAGTAAAGAAGAATCAGGATTTAATTTTTAGGTTGTCAGGTCCTGGCACATGTGTTATAGGACTTAAAAGTGGCTGTATTTTCAGCAAAGGTCATCAAAGTAGAAATTTAGTAGTATACATTAGAACAAAGAGGAAGCAGGATAAAATGTAATTAAATTATTAAGAGATCTCATCTTCATCTAGGATATTCCAGATACTGAGGCTGGGACAACAGGCAGGCTAATTCCAGACATATTACTTCAGAGGTATGAGGCCAACATACAGCCTGCTCTACTCAGCTCTGGTTACCCAGACTACAAGCCATTTGATGGCAGATATCATGCCTAACTTATTCATCCAGTCTGTATCCTCAGCTCTCAGCCAGTACCTGGCACAGCTTACGCACTTCTTGAATGAATGAATAAATGCCTTGTTTTCACCCTGGGCAAAATGAAGCAGCAGTTCAAAATATCTAAAGTTTTATGAGGAAAAATTAGTACAAATTAGTAACACTTCATGATTCCTCAAAAATATCCAACTTAACTCATGGTTAAAGTACAAATAATTTGAGATGTTACAACAGAGGCAGTGATCTAGTCATCATTAAGCTAACCACAAAATGGCGAATCAGTGCCCACTATGTGGCAGATGTGAGAATGCGACTCCTGTAACTGATGTCCCTGTACTCACTCATTCTAGCTGTTCTCTTAGCCATTCACCACACATTAGCCATAGTAATTAATATTTTAATAAAACAAATCATCTTATATCATTCCACTATTCAAAACCTTTTAATGATTTTTTTCATTACACTGAGGATAAAATCCAAATCCTTAACTTGGCTGTCCGTAATCTGGGTTCTACCTCCCTCTCCAGCTTTACTGCTCCCACGAACCTTATTCCCCCAGGGCATTTATGCATGTTATAGCCCCTGCCTACAGCACTGTCTACCACCAGCTCATTGTTCAGATCTCCACTTCAGTTTATATCTAAATGTCATTTCTTTACAGATCTCTCAATGTAAGTGACCTCTTCTGTACAGCACTTATCATACAGCTTAAAGTTACAGGATTACTTTTTAATATCCATCTCTGGCATTATACTGGAAACTCCATGAGGTCATGGATTATGTCTATTTTGCTCAGGGAAACATTACCAGTACTAAGAATACAGGTTGAGTATACCTTATCCAAAATCCTTGAGAGAAGTGGTGTTTGGATACCAGATTTTTTTTGGTAATAATATGTACATTATATTTACTGGTTCAGCATCCCTAGTCTGCAAATCTGAAATCTAAAAATGTTCCACTGAGCATTTCCTTTGAGCATCATATCGGCATTCAAAAAGTTTCAGATTTTGGAGCATTTCAGATTTGGGACGCTCAACCTGTATACACATTTTTGTTGAATAGATAAAAGTAAAGGCCTAGGAGACTACTCAATAACAAACGATGAAACCTATTGCTACCACCAGTCAGAACACAGAGCCCCAGTTAGTAACATGATGTGACTCTAGAACACAATTCCTAACCTCAGTAGAGTACAGAGAGAGGCAAGCAACCAAGGAAACTAACACCTCTACCACCCCACCAAAACACACAACAAAATAAACCTCAACATCAAAACCAAAGTAGTTCTGTTTTTATTATTTTTTAAATATTGAGCTACAAGTTAAAATTTAAGAATTCTTAAGAATTCTACTGCTAAGAAAATAAAGGTTTTAAAAACCACCGATTTAAAATCCTTTATGACCTGGCTCTTGCCTTCTTCAGCAGCTCAATGGCCCCGCCTATATCCCTCCATCCACTCTGTCCAACCAAATCTACATTCTGGCCTTGGACTATGACTTCTTCCAACTCACCTTAGTTTTTTTTTTTTTTTTTTTCACTGGACATTTGTTCATGTTCCCCTCACAGGAATCCACCTGCTCTTGTCTGCTGCTTGCCTCTGTTTAGCCATGCCTTCCTCTCAGAGGTGGCACCAGCATCCCTACATGGGAAGGTTTAGGGTGACACTCTTGAGGGAGTGCATGCTGGATATTTGACTTTCAGGTGTATTCATTCCCATAGCAAACACACACTGTTACTTTGTTTCATTTGGTATAATTTAGGAGACTGAAGATTATCGGGCACTAAAATTTCCTAATTCCCTCTTTGGTGCCGAGGCTGCTTCTACTAAAAATGTTTGCTTGACACACCTATCCTAGAAGAGACTAGGTACCCTATACGCCTGCATTTACCTGTATTCAAGAACTTATACTATATTAGGGTTGTCTGTCAACCTATCTTTCCCACTAGACTATAAGCAGGCTGAGAGAACAGACGGTCTTTTCATGATTGTAGTCCAGAAATCCAGCAAAATGCCTGGAACATAGTAGATGTTCAATATTTTTTTGACTGAATCAAGCACTTTATGAAACCCTATTATGTTCAAAGTACCATATTAGGTGTTCAGAATGAGGAACAGAGATACTGCCTCGCTAAAAACATGAAATGCAATATATTTAAAATAGCTTAAAATAAACAAAATATCAGCAAATATGGAAGACAGTAAATACTAGAAACTTATATTAACCAGCATTCCTACAAATCTAAATTTCTAAGGAGAATAGCTTATATATCACCAAAGAAGCACTAAATACATTATAATATATTTTTCTTATGGTAGGAATTTTTACTGAATAAAGAGTACTTAGTGTTGTTAAGAGAGTACGCGATAAGCCACTCATTAACCAGAATACTCAATTTCCTCTAGATACTCTCAGGATCCAGAACAAAAAGAATGATCCGGATCAGATAACTATATCAACCTAAACCTCACACCTCACAGGGCAGTTTTAGTTGTCATTTTTAAAATTTCAGAGGAGGAGGAGGAGTACATCCTTGAAGAGAAAAGATGATGCACTAGGACAAGAAGTGGGAACAGACACCGTGCTAAGAATGTTACCATGAGGAGACTGGCATGAAAGAACAAGAATAAGTGAAATTTGGAGAACTCTAAATGTTCAGGCTGAGTTTAGTTTAGATTTGATAACCAACTGGGGACTATAAGTCCTAGCCTGGGGATGGAAAATGTATAAATATTGTTTAAATAAATTGTTGGCACATTGTAGGTCCTCAAAGGTCTGCTGAATAAATAAGTTCATGACTAAATGTATTTGAACAGTGAAAGACTGAGGCATGGTTCTCACCATGGATGCTGATGTAGTAAACCAGGTATAAAAAGATGAGAGCCAGGCACTAGGGTAGCAGCTATAGAACTGGACAATAATGGTTTTGTAAGTATACTAACAGCCCCAGTTTTTGCACTGAAGCTCATTTCATTAATCAGAGTAATGCTACCAATAAAAACTTTGGGGGCTTTATGGTATAATCAAGAAGATGTTTGATGAAAGCATTTAAGTTTTTAAATATGTGCCCATGTTGTTGAGTTATTGGATTAAATACAAAATGTGCAACTGAATTTATTCCTTCTATGCACTTCTAGTTTTCTCTCTGGTGCTATAAAACAAGACTTAGGTATATTGTATTATCTTTACAAGGCACTTTGATATCTTTAGTCTAATGGCATATTTTAAAATTTGCTTCAATATCTAATAGGAAAAATGACTAAAGAGGTGAGGATTCACATTCCACATTTTACACAAAAACCTACATAATAGTCTTGCATCACACTGATTAAAATGGAAGACCAGAAATTGTCTTCCATTTTAATCGTTTGGTTCAAGACCATTATGTAGGTAATTGTGAGCTTATGACAAGACTGGAAAATATACATCAGCACATCATTATCTGGGGGTAAGAAACAAATTAGTATTTTATTCCACTTTGCATTAAAGTAGTAAGCCATAAAAAATGAAAATGCTTAACATTTAATTATATCAATTTTAGCTTAGAAGTCTACAGCACACAAAAAATTAGGAACTCGCTTATAAATACATTTAGAACTAAATTGTCTTTCCTAAAATATGAAGTATTAAATCATAATCAAGAGCACCAAAAATAGTCACGATAGTTTTTGTAACTATATGTTAGTATTAAACAATACTTCATATTTGAAATCTGAAAAAGAATCACTTCTTAGATAATCACACTTCTACACAGGGCATAACTGTAACTGAGAAAATAATTTCAAATGTTTCAACCATTTTTATACTAGCAAAGATAAGAAGACTAATAAGACATTAGTATTTACATCTAAGATTATTACAAATAATTCCAGTCTCAATTAACCATTAGATATCCCATGTTCTAACGCTCTCTTAAATATTTGGATGTCAACCTGCACAGCTCTTAAAACACTGGAGAAATTCTGAGTAACTTTTTTGTTATTGTTTACAATGAAAGAGAAATCAACCATTTTTGCCAAGAATCAACTAGAAAGTATTACGAAACAAAATAACCAATCAATATTAGTGTTTCTAGATTACCCTTTAGAAGGCAAAAAAGACAACAAATATCCCAAATACAGATTTTTGCTTTTGAATGAAATTTTCCCTTTATATATATTTAGAACAGTCCTTTCAAACTGTATTTATAAAACTGATAAAGGTATGTTAAAGCAGAGCAAATGGTAAAAGTCTATGTATGCCAGAAATCAATTACATAACTGAAAAAATCTGATAATTTAAACAAGTCCAACAAGATGCTATTTTTTAAATTATAATTTTTTAGAAGTATAGAATAATCTTTTACTTTAGAAAAATTAGAAAACGAAAATGGTCGAAAAGACTTTAAAATATATGTGATCCCATCACCCACAGACAACGGCTTCTCCCAAAACCTTACCACCACACACACAGGATCAAAGAGATATTTTTCTATACTAGTGATTAGTAGTAGTAGTAGTAGCAATAGTTGTAGCAGCATCAACAGCAGCAGCTAGAATTCCTAGGCAATCATCCTTGCTTAATGTATAAAGGGGCTATATCTTTCACCAGCACTGTACTGTCTTTGCACAGAAATCCTGTTCTCTCTCTGTTGAACAGTTAATTCTATTGAAAACACAGACTTTGTATTTCAAAGGGAAACTTTAAAGGCATGGCATTCTACCATCAGCAGTGCCTAGCAGATCCAAGTTCTTTGTAATGTAAGGAAGATGGTGGTGGGCAAAGTGGATTGTAAAATGATTTTTGAACAAGAAACAATTTACAACTGATAAAACTGGATTTAATGAAATCTATGATTCCTGGTTCTCAATAACCTTCTGTGAATGAGTCTGATCCCTTCATGTTAAGTTTTAATTTCAATCTCTAATCAATGATTAAGTTTTACAAAGTATGAACAATGCTTTTATCATTCTTTGAGATTTGTGTGTTCTATTTAATATCAAAAATATGGTTTATAATGCTATTTATAACCAAGTGAGGACTGAATTTTACTTTGCTGAGGGAATTTGCAAAATAGAAAGAAGACAGTTATGACAGGTAAAGGGTTTAGCAGAAATATCATGAAGTGTCCACTATGATGCTACAAAGAACAGGATATCATGATCAGACATTCTGTAATGAGTGATCATAGGTAGAAATGTGAAAATATCAACTCACAACCTCTAAAATCACTGAGTCATCAATGCAGATACAGAATTACAGATTTTGCCTTAGTTGAGAAGTAAATTTCATAACTAAAATTAGAACTACAACCAGTTGCATGTAGTAGCCCCTCTAATTTTCAAACTTATTTTAAAGTATTTATGTTTTTATAGGAGCTACATAGGATAGTGATGCATTTGTTATGCCCCAATTAACCTTTTAACAAAACAACTGAAGAGAAAGCACTTGACAATCTCATGAGGACAAATTTATAAAACTGCAATCCAGTGTATACATACAAACCAAAAATTTTGGCAAACACCACAATGCATTTAATTTTTTTCATTAAATTACATTATTATTACCAGTTGAGAAGAGAGAAAAAACAAGTAACATGCACAATTAAAGCTCAACTATTATGTGCCATGCACTACGTTTAGTGCTTTTACATATTAACTCATTGAATTCCGAAAATGGCAGTATTGTTTTATTAACTCCATGTTATATATGAAAAAACTAAGGTCAGAGAGATTAAGCAACTTGCAAAAGAGTGTACCTAGGATTAAAAAGGGTAAAAAGAAATGATAACTCAAAAATGATTCTGAATTTGCTAGTGCTTGGATGTGCCAGCAAGGAGGAGAAGGCAATTTGGAAGGGGCAGTCTTTGTAGGGCTCATAGAAAGAGAGGGGCTTGTGGCCATGGACAAGCTTAATGCAAGAGCAGGCAACCAAGACAGTTGTTTATGGTCAGTTAGAAACACAGATTGGCAGAAAGACCAATAAATTTTACCTTTTTGTTTAAGAACATCAAGTTAGTAGATATGACATTATATAAATGTTCAGCCTGTAAACGAAATTAAATTGTACTAAATCTCAATCTTAAAGACACAGACTGTATCTATATTCTTAATAATCAACATTTTTTATGAGTAGTATTATTTAGAGATCATACTTTTCTCTTTCAAAGTTTTTGCCCTGAAGGAAAACCACTAAATGCCTCTTGGTGGACTCTGCTATCACTGAGCTCACCAGCCTGTATCAACTTAATCCTTATCTTTCATATGTGTTTGTCTCATTCCTTTTTCTTTTGACAAATCTGTTCAGTTCCTTTGTCCAATAGGTTGTGCTTTCTATTTCTACACCACTACCAGTCTATGACCCAGTGTTTCTCTCCCTATCTGCAATGATACATTCCCTTCCTTTTTCACTGAAGCTTGTCAAAAGAAATTTCTCCCATCATCTACACAATACCTAAAATTCCACCTCCTGTGAGAAGTTTCCCTAAGCTAAAGAAAAAAATGCATTTTCTGCCAGACTATTCTGGCAGATAGAAGGGCTTAGTACCTAAGAAGCCCAAAATGCACTTACCACTTTATCAGTATAATCCTTGATTTATGCTACTTGTTTAGTTGCTTGCAGATCCTTCTACATGTCTACACTAATGTTGTATGTTTTAGGCATCTGGTGAACAGATATTTACTTAACTTCATTTTTACAGTTAATACCTTGTAACAATGTCATGCAAATGAGGTGCAGAACTAATGCTTCTAATGCTGATTTTCCATATAACCTAAGTATATAATCAATCTTGTGATTTTGGATTAAGATAAATGAAAATCATTTTGTCCACAGATTCTATGGCATTTAAAAATTCCTAAATATATGAGTCTTTAAAAATTGTCTGTTTGCCAGACAAGCAATTGCAGGGTAAGTCAGCTGGCTTTAAATAGGGCCTCTCTCTCTCAGTTAGTTATATTTCCAGGATGCAAGAGAGTTTTACCACCTTTGCTAGATGAAGAGCAATACTCCCCGCTTAAATCTTCAGCCAGATGCTTTCTGGTATCTGTTGGTATTCTTTACACATCCAGGAGAAACTTTCTGAAAAGCTTATTACACTTTGGACTGAAACCAAGGAAATAAAAAACTAAGCCAATGAGTCCACAGAATTGGCTGTTCTTATAACAGTCTTATAAGACTGCTTATAAGCAGTCTTAAAGAGGTGTATTTTACCAATTTTGAAACAAATTCTACAAGTGACATCATAATTTAAAAATCAGTATTCTCTTCTTATCTAGTTTTTAAAAGTTAGTTCTCTATTATATGTGTAAAAAAGAGAGGAAAATAAGACATTTTGTAAAACTGGGACATACTTTCACTAAATCTGCAAAGAAATAAGGAATGTTGTAAATATTTCTCCCTATCCTTTTTACAATTGTGCTCCTGAAAAAATGTTTTAGTCTATATCGGGTGGTTTAAACATAATGAATTCTGGTCGAGATTGTGAAATGGAATTACAGATTTTCAAAAAATAATCTTATACCAACACATTCAAGTTTGCAAGAATCCTTATGAACTTAAGCAATTCCCTACCTAACCCCAGTTATTCCACAGTTTCTTAGAATAAAAGGTAACTCTCACATGAAATGATGTAAAACATTTGGTTTTAGTTGGATTGTGGAGTAAATAAAATAAGCAAAACTTTAGCAAGAAAGAGACCTAGAAAAAGAGCCTAGGTTAGGGTGTCAATTTTAGTTCTTTCCTGCTTTCTCTTGCAGGCTTTTAGTGCTATAAATTTCTCTCCTAACACTGCTTTAGCTGTGTCCCAGAGATTCTGCTACGGTGTGTCTTTGTTCTCATTGGTTTCAAAGAACTTACTTACTTCTGCCTTAATTTATTTACCCAGTAGTCATTCAGGAGCAGGTTGTTCAGTTTCCATGCAGTTGTGAGGTTTTGAGTGAGTTTCTTAATCCTGAGTTCTAATTTGATTGCACTGTGGTCTGAGAGACTGTTATAATTTCCGTTCTTTTGCATTTGCAGAGGAGTGTTTTACTTCCAATTATGTGGTTGATTTTAGAATAAGTGCATCACAATTAAAACAACTAGAGAAGCAAGAGCAAACAAATTCAAAAGCTAGCAGAAGACAAGAAAGAACTAAGATCACAGCAGAATTGAAAAGATAAGAGACATGAAAACCCTTTAAAATATCAATGAATCTAGGAGTTGGTTTTTTGAAAAGATTAACAAAATAGATAGACCACTAGCCAGACTAATAAAGAGAGAAGAATCAAACAGACACAATAAAAAACGATAAAGGGGATATCACCACTGATCCCACAGAAATACAAACTACCGTCAGAAAAAACTATAAACACCTCTATGCAAATAAACTAGAAAATCTAGAAAAAAAATGAATAAATTCCTGGACACATATACCCTCCCAAGACTAAACCAGGAAGATGTCAAATCCCTGAATAGACCAATAACAAGTTCTGAAACTGAGGCAGTAATTAATAGCCTACCAACCAAAAAAAGCCCAGGACCAGATAGATTTACAGCTGAACTCCATCAGAGGTACAGAAAGGAGCTGCTGCCATTCCTTCTGAAACGATCTCAAACAACAGAAAGAGAGGGACTCCCCCTGTAACTCCTTTTATGAGGCCAGCATCATCCTGATACCAAAACCTGGCAGATACACAACAGAAAAAGAGAATTTCAGGCCAATATCCCTGATGAACATTGAGGCAAAAATCCTCAATAAAATACTGGCAAACTGAATTCAGCAGCACATCAAAAAGCTTATCCACCACTATTAGGTCGACTTCATACCTGGATGCAAGGCTAGTTCAACACATGCAAATCAATCAACATAATCCATCACATAAACAGAACCAATGACAAAAACGACATGATTATCTCAATAGATACGGAAAAGGCCTTCCATAAAATTCAACACTCCTTTATGTCAAAAACTCTCCACAAACTAGGTATTGATGGAACGTATCTCAAAATAATAAGAGCCATTTATGACAAACCCACGGCCAATATCATGCTGAATGGGCAAAAGATAGAAGTATTCCCTTTGAAAACCGGCACAAG
This sequence comes from Rhinopithecus bieti, assembly GCF_001698545.2. NCBI lineage: Eukaryota > Metazoa > Chordata > Mammalia > Primates > Cercopithecidae > Rhinopithecus > Rhinopithecus bieti. Next base: position 1,172,421 of record NW_016815333.1, read on the forward strand.
ACAAGGATATCCTCTCTCACCACTCCTATTCAACATAGTATTGGAAGTCTGGCTTGGGCAATCAGGCAAGAGAAATAAAAGGTATTCAAATAGGAACAGAGGAAGTCAAATCGTCTCTGTTTGCAGATGACATGATTGCATATTTAGAAAACCTCATCATCTCAGCCCCAAATCTCCTTAAGCTGATGAGCAACTTCAGCAAAGTTTCAGGATACAAAATAAAAGTGCAAAAATCACAAGCATTCCTATACACTAATAATAGAGAGCCAAATCATGAATGAACTCCCATTCACAATTGCTATGAAGAGAATAAAGTACCTAGGAATACAACCTACAAGGAATGTGAAGGACCTCTTCAAGGAGAACTACAAACCACTGCTCAAGGAAATAACAGAGGACACAAACAAATGGAAAAACATTCCATGCTCATGGATAGGAATAATCAATATCATGAAAATGGCCATACTGCCCAAAGTAATTTACAGATTCAACATTATCTCCATCAAGCCACCACTGACTTTCTTCACAGAATTAGAAAAAACCACTTTAAATTTCATATGGAACCAAAAAAGAGCCCATATAGCCAAGACAATCCTAAGCAAAAAGAACGAAGCTGAAGGCATCACACTACCTGACTTCAAACTATACTACAAGATTACAGTAACCAAAACAGCATGGTACTGGTATTAAAATAGATATATAGACCAATGGAACAGAACAGAGGCCTCAGAAATAACACCACACATCTACAGCCATCTGATCTTTGACAAACCTGACAAAGACAAGCAATGGGGAAAGGATTCCCTATTTAGTAAATGGTTTTGGGAAAACTGGCTAGACATGCAGAAAGCTGAAACTGGACCCCTTTCTTACACCTCATACAAAAATTAACTCAAGATGGATTAAACACTTAAACATAAGACCTAAAACCATAAAAAACTCTAGAAGAAAAACTAGGCGATACCATTCAGGACACAGACATGAGCAAACACTTCATGAACAAAACACCAAAAGCAATGGCAACAAAAGCCAAAATTGACAAATGAATCTAATTGAAGAGCTTCTGCACAGCAAAACACACTGTCATCAGAATGAACAGGCAACCTAGAGAATGAGAGAAAATTTTTGCAACCTATCCATCTGACAATAGGCTAATATCCAGAATCTACAAAGAATTTTAACAAATTTACAAGAAAAAAAAAAAAACAACCCCATCAAAAAGTGGGCAAAGGATATGAACAGACACTTCTCAAAAGAAGACATTTATGCAGCCTACAAACATATGAAAAAAAAAAAAAACTCATCATCACTGGTCATTGGAGAAATGCAAATCAAAGCCACAATGAGATATCATCTCATGCTAGTTAGAACGGCCATCATTAAAAAGTCAGGAAACAACAGATGCTAGAGAGGATATACAGAACTAGGAATGCTTTTACACTGTTGGTGGGAGTGTAAATTAGTTCAACCATTGTGGAAGACAGTGTGGAAATTCCTCAAGGATCTAGAACTAGAAATACCATTTGACCCAGCAATCCCATTATTGAGTATATACCCAAAGGATTATAAATCATTCTACTATAAAGACACATGCACATTTATGTTTACTGCAGCACTGTTCACAATAGCAAAAACTTGGAACCAACTGAAATGTTCATCAATGATAGACTGGATAAAGAAAATGTGGCACATGTACATCATGGAATACTATGCAGCCATAAAAAGGATGAGTTCATGTCCTTTGCAGGGACACGGATGAAGTTGGAAGCCATCATTGTCAGAAAGCTAACATAGGAACAGAAAACCAAACACCACATGTTCTCACTCGTAAGTGGGAGGTGAACAATGAGAACACACGGATACGGCGAGGGGAACATCACACACCGGGGCCTGTTGAGGTGTGGGAGGCTAGGTGGGGGATAGCATTAGGAGAAATACCTAATGTAGATGACGGGTTGATGGGTGCAACAAACCACCATGACACATGTATACCTATGTAACAAACCTGCAGGTTCTGCACATGTACCCCAGAACTTAAATTAAAAAAAAGAGCCTAGGTGTAACAGAAACACCTTCCACTTTAAATAGGTGCATATTAGGTAGCTATCAAATAAAACTAGTAAACTGACAGATCTGTGTAAAAACTACAATGTTTTGGGTTTATACATTTCTAAATTTTAATTTCCAAAATCTTTAAAAAAATAAAGTTTACAAGCACTATAAAGGCAAGAAACAATTACCACTTCAGAAATAATACTAGGAAAGAATAATTACTAAATAATAAAGTACTGTACTGAATATAAAGCATCAGGCTTTATGGGTAAAGAAACACTTTTCTGGGTTAAGCCCAGCACATAGTAGGTAATTCAGACATACAATTCTGTAATACCAATTGTTTTTACTTCTCAAACTGTATATTACATATTGACTTGGTACAGTCTATTGGAAGTTTTGACCACCTTTGACACTTCTATAAGAAAATTTTAACAAGCTCCTTTTTTCCCTCTCCAATATTTTGGTAAATTAGTAAATAACATACATGCACACACAACTGCTTTCAAATTAGGTTAATTTTCCACATTTTTTTTTAATGTCCGTAAGTCATCATTTAAAAAATAATTCCCATTTTAGCTAATCTGGGAAAAGGAATTAATAACCAAAGAAACAAGAAATTTCTGCTTCCTGTTATTTCTCATCTGCAGAACAGGCTAGAAAATTTGTGAGACTCAGTGCAAAATAAAAATTCAGGGCCTCTTGTGTGAAACTGATTAAGAATTTCAAGATGGCAGTAGCAGAACATTAAAAAAGCTGAGCCTTGTGTGACTGTACAGGTTGCACACCCATGAAGCCAGCCTGCTCTTTTCTCCGTGACCTTGACTTTGGTTCACACCATGACCGAGTCCAGTCTCCTGCCAAACACTTATTTCCTCTGAAGTCATCCATCTCTGCCTTCTCTATCTTAGCCACCACATGGCTTACATTCATGCTCTAATCATGCTACTATCTTCAGATTGAAAAAAACAAAAAGGAGAGATGCAGTTTGAACAAGACAAAAGGCAAGATCCAATCCACAGTTTAATGCAATATCTCCCAATAATCTTTGAATTATTTTAATTGTAACTTAATCTTTACAAGAAAAGAATAGGATATATAAAATGCATACAAAGATGTACTTGCTAGAAAACTGTATAAAGTGATTATTATGTGAAAATAAGCAGTGTTTAAAGTACAACTAAACATATATATTTTTTTCAGTAAAGGTGAAAACAAATTCCCTCAAGTAGAAGGTATGCATTTTGCTTCTAACCAGAGTATCCAAGTCAGTTAACATATTTTTAAAATCATTTCAAAGCTACAAAGTTGGTAACTTTTTCAGTAAATGAATACTTGCATAGGCAAATGCTGCATACAGGCAGATAAAGAATGTATAAAGCAGGTAAGCAGAGGCTTACATTAATTATTAACAAAAAACTATTCATTTATTCTTTCTAAAACAAGAAAAAGAATCACTGTAATAGAGCACAGACTTTAAGAGTTAAAAAAATGGCTACGGAAAAGGGTACACAGCAATCAGAGAAGCAAGGATTATACTGATATATAATCTTCAACTCTAATTGCAATCATAAATTTGTTGCTTCAAGTACATTGTCCCTGCTCTTAAAAAGAATGTGTTCTACTATTTTTTAAATTTCCAAAAGGATAATAAACTGAATCTTTATAACTTTGTGAAAATTTAATATACTAAATATAGGCTAGTCTATTCACAGTCAACATGTACATAGTTTACTCCTTAAAGACTATGTGAATTTCCAGCAGCAATCTGCCTTTCACATTTTCTGCATCTGTTTTAAAATGTTATTTTTATTATTTCAGAAATAAAATATGACTTCTGCAGACTTAACAGTTTTACCACATAATCAGCATTATCAATGTGTTTTTATTTAAGGCAAAAGTATAAGAGATGCTAAGAAATACCTAGTTTTAAACTATTTCTTGGAAATGTTTACAATCAATTTATAAAAGGAAAGCTGAATATATAATATACATAATATACTAGTAATCACTCTTTAATATCCACAATATTGGGCATCTTTTAAAGGAGGCAGTGTAAACCAAAATCTCTAAGAATGTTGATTCTATTATTTTGTCCAAGCTGGCAGATAATTAGGATGAAGATTCTTACGTTTAAAATGAGCTTTTATATACTAGTCTCATCTCTTTAAAGATCATTATTCCATCTAAGAATTGAATATACTGACACTCTAAATATTTTTCAAATAATTCTTTAGTTTTGTCAAATGTTTTAAGCTGCCAGAAAACTGAGTATTAGATAACCCATCATTACACACATGTATACAAGATTCTGATTACAAGAGGAGAATGTAGGGTAAGTGTTTAATACAGGTAAGAATTTCAAAAATTTTTACCAAGTCCTCATACTACAACAATAACTATTAATAACAATATTAACTATAAAGGTTACTGTTTATTAAGTGTCAGGTTGTATACTTAGTTCTTTACATTCTAATCCTTACAACAATTCTGAAACTTAGTATTACTATTTCTATTTTACACAGAAAGAAATAAAATCATCCTCCAAAATCAAGCTTTTCATTTCTGTTTACCTAAGGTTACACAGCTAGTAGAGTAATAAAACCAATATTTGAATTCAAGCAGTTTAATTCCAAAGCCTGCACCTTTTCTATGGTAAGCCTCTCCTACATTATATTTTATTTATATATATATATACACACACATACTTCTATAACATTATTATATTTGTACTGAATTTCTTTCCAAATAATTTATTGGGATTTCTGACAGCTAATAACAAATAGAGCCCCAAAAGATTGTACTAAGAAAATTGCAGAATGCTTTTCCAAGTTTGGCTTTATACATCCAATTCTCCTTGCTCCCAATTTTGATCTGCAAGAAGCTTCCTCTGGCAGAAAAAAGATAAAGTGAGATGGCAGTTGTGGCACTTCCGGTGTCAAATCAAGCATTTCAGGAGTCAGGAAAGTTTAATCTCCAACAGACTCAGGACTGAACATTTTATCCTCGCTTCATTATAAACCAAAGTCTTCATAAAAGGTCACTAAACAGCAATCATGAAGAAACAGTAATAAAGTTCCAATAAAAACATACACACACACACACAGCAATTGTTTCAAAGCTGGAAGAAACCTCAGCAGTCACTAGTAGTTCAATATTTATTTCACAGGTGAGAAAACTGAAAGCCAGAGAAGTAAACTACTGTCCAGGGTCCCGCCAGTGATAAATTAAAATTCTTCTTAATGCTTAATCAGGGGCTGTGTCCACTCAGTTAGGCTTCCTTTCAAACTAAACTCATCATTTCAGGAATGCTTTCTCCTCCCACACATACAGATCTTCTTCTTGATCATCCATTTTTTTTTTTCTAGGAAGGATCGTTATTCTTTAGCCACTTGAGATAATACTCTGGAGTAATCTTAGACAAACATTTATTTTACACCTTCTTTATCATTTAATCAGGAGGCAAATCCTACAAACATTTATTTTACATCTTCTTTATCATTTAATCAGGAGGCAAATCCTACAGCTAACAAAACCCTTACATTTATACTTTCTTTTCTGTTCTTACTGGATGGTAACCATACCATCTCCAACCTACACTTTTCCTATGTCCTCCTCGTTGGCCTTTCTTCCTATCTGGTCTTTCATCTTTCCTGTTCAACAACAACAACAACAACAACAAAATCCTGACTTTCGGTTGCCTTCTGAAAGCTGAAACTTTCATCTGGTATTCAAGGCACTGCTCTACCTAGGTACAAACTCCCTTTCCAGGTTTTAGGGTTTCTTCTTCTTCTTCTATTTTCTCTAACCTCTATTCTGGCTTTAGTCATTCTTAGAAGAAACCTGTCCTCCATTTTTTTTTTTTGTCTCTGTGCAATTAACCAAGCTTTATTATTATTTTAAAATAACATCTCCAATGCCCATTATGGCTAGAGTTATATCTGTAAGACTGCACCAAACTGTATTCTAAAGGCATTTGGTTAAAAATATATCGGAAAATTACCATATAAAACCTAAAACCTAGCACGATGCTAAAATTGCAGTAAAATTGATGGGATAACAAAGTAGTGTAGTCTCTTCTGCTATAACACTTATTTTGAAAATGCAAATTTGTTTCAATGCAGTTGGTTTATTAGAGAACTATGTGAGCATAAAGAGAATTTCACCTCTGCTTATGCATGATTTTATCTGCGAGAAACACTAAGTGAACAGAGAAAATTGCTGCCAGCTTAACTAAGTCACATAAGAATAAATAAAAAGCACACCTGCACACATCTCAAGTTACCAGCCACTTCAGTTCACTGTGTTTCTGTTATGAGCCACACCCATCACATGCAATGTTACAACTTTCCTTCGGATTTCAGATAATCCTCCTTCCACCACTTCACAATAACTTGGAGATCACAATCCCATACCTACTTCCACAACCAAACATCAGCGTTTGTTCAAGGTAAAGTGTCACATGTAGAACAGTGGTTATGTATTTCTTAACCATTTAACATATGTAAAACTGTGCTGCACTTATTAGTTTTCGTTTTAAAAATATGTCACTGACAAAATTATTGTGGGCTGTACTTCAACCCCATTTTCCTCATCAGCCCTATGATTTTTATTGCCCAATCTAATTCTGGGTAATTAGCTAAAGGAAACAATTTAGGCAAATGCAAGAAGTTATATGCACAAATATATCATCTACCATATTATTAATAACAGTAAAACAAAACAGCCGGGACAAAACAATTTATGAATAATGATACATCAGCAAGATGGTCTATTATTAGTCATTTAAAAAGGCTATAATGAAACATGAAGAAATGTATGTCATAATTGAGAAACAAAATTTGTATTATGACTCTAAATCAGTTATGCATACAGTCAAGACAAAATTCATATGAAATTTGAAAATAAGTATTTGGTAGTTTTATGTATTTAAAATTATTTTAAAAGAAGTTACTTTAACAAAAGCTATGATAGTAGGCTGAATTAGTATTTGTGCCATGCTTTTTGAAGATATAAACTTAAAAAACATAAAACAAGGATCCTGAAGAGTTCAGTCTCTGTACTGCCTTTGCAACTCTTCTGGAAATTTAAATTATTTTATAAGTTTTACTGTAAAAAGTTCCTATTGTACTAAATGACTACTTTTAATGATAAAATATTCTTTTAAAAAGTATCCACATCATAGCATACTCAAATAGTAATCATATTTAAATTCAAATAACATTTATTTTTTGAGTATTCCATACTTACAAAAATAGAATAAATGGTCGAAGCTAAGGATTTGTGCAAAAAAGAAAGTTCTACATATATAATGATATCAATGTATACAGTCATATTTCTAATACCTTTAGCTCCATGTATGTCATTTACTGGAATATTTGAATGCTTATTCAATGATCCTGGGAGCTCTCAAAAATCCCTGAACTATGTTAAAATTTTGTGGTGGCTATTTTTAAATTCCACTCATTTATTAATTCATCAGTAATAACCAAGTGTATAATATGGGTCAAACACTGTATTTCTATGTGCTGAGGATATACCAGTGAACAAAGGAAACAAAAAGCCTTTATATTCTAGTAGAGGAAGGCAAAAAATAAATGAAAAAAGTTGGTAAAATATACGGGATGGTAGATATAGGTCGTCAAGAAAAGAAACATAAAGCAGGAAGGAGAATTGGTGTGAAGTAGGGGAAATCTGCAATTTTAGATCAAGTGGCTAAAGAAAGCTTCGTTAAATTGACATTTGAGTAAAAATCTCAAGTAACGAGAGAATGATCCCTGTAGATATACAGGGAAAGAGTATTACAAAGAACAGCCAGTGCAAAGGCTCTAAAGCAAGAACTTGCCTGGCATGTTCTAAGAACAGCAAAGAAGCCAGTGTGGATGACTAGAGCAAAGTGGGTGTGAGCAGGCAGGAGTGGTTGGCAGTGGCTGTCTGGGAAAGACAACTCAGAATACAGAGCCTGGTAGGCTATTTTAAGAACTTTAGTTTTTATTCTGGTTGAGATGAAAAGTCAATGTAGGATTTTCATCAAAAGAGTGACATAATATGGCTTATATTTAAATATAACTACTTTACCTGCTATATTAAGAATGGACTGAAGTAAGTCAACAGAAGAAACAGGAAGACCAATTACAGGAAGCTTTTTGCATCAATACAGGTGAGAGATGAAGGTGATTTGGATCACGGTTGTAGGAGTAGAGATGGTGAGCAATAACTGAATCTCAGAAATATTTTTGGGACAGAAACAAGATAATATTTTGGTAACAGAAATGTGAAGAATTATCATATGTGGAATGAAAGGAGGACAGGAATCCTTGGTGATAACCAAGGCTGATAAAAGACAGCAGATAGGAAAAACTGCTGGAGGTGGTATTGATGGGGGGAAGATGAGGAATTCAGTTTACTATATCACATTCTAAGACTAAAGGGGCCGGGCACGGTGGCTCACACCTGCAATCCCAGCACTTTGGGAGGCTGTGGCAGGCAGATCACCTGAGGTCAGGAGTTCAAAACCAGCATGGCCAACATGGTGAAACCCCATTTCTACTAAAATTACAAAAATTAGCCAAGTGTGCTGGTACACGCCTGTAATCCCCACTACATGGGAGGCTGAGGCAGGAGAATCACTTGAACCCAGGAAGAGGAGGTTGCAGTGAGCCGAGATTGTGCCACTGTACTCACTCCAGCCTGGGAAACAGAGCAAAACTCCGTATCAAAAAAAAAAAAAAAAAAGACTAAAGGACTTCTCATCATTAGCAAATGGATGATCATATAAAGCCACGGTACTATATGAAGTCACTAAGGGAGTGAATGTGCAGTTTTAAAGTCCCCAAAATTCCAAATGTTGGAGCATTCCCAATTTAGAGATGGGGGAGGCAAGAAGAAATCAGCAAGAGATTGAAAAAGCAGCAGCCAGAGGGGTGGGAGAAAAAAACCAGGAGAGTGTAATATCGTACCTAAAAGGCCAAACAAGGAGTATTAAACACCATTGCCTGGTCAAATAAGAGAAAGACTGAGATGATCATCTGATTGGCAGCATGGTAATCATTAAGAAGTGCAATTCTGGTGAAATGGCAGGGGTTATAGGAACTGAATTCAGACAGCACAGGCAACGACATACTTCAGAGATACTGGCTGTAAATGAAAAACATGGGATAGTAACTAAAGGAGGAACTGGAAGTAAGATTTTTTTTCAAGACGGGGAAAAAACCCAACATTATTTGTATGTTGGTAAAAAAGACCCAGTAGTGAGGAAAAATGATGCAGAGAGAGAAGGCAGAATTGCCCCAATTTTTTGAGATCACTAATTCCCCCATTAAAAATAATTTCAATATTTATCCAAAATTTAGAACCATAGTATCTCATACAATAATATTAATAAAATATAATACAAAAAAGCCAATATGTATAATGGCTCTAAAAATAAGTATAAATGTTGAATAAACCAATGAATAATATAATTTTTAACAGCTGCCCTTCCCAACACATTAACAGGTACGCATGTTTTCTTTTGCCTTACTTGCCTTAAGTAAGTGGTGTCTTCTAAAACCAAGATTATATTTTAATATTTTTCACTTGCTCTGATTTGTGGTTGCTGTGTAACATATTCATGAAAAACAAAATCTACTTTCATATTCACACAGTTCTTTGAAGTAGATTACTAAGTCCACATTGTGTTCACACACTTTCAAATCTAGACTTTAGAAAGCTAAACTATTAGCTGAATATCCAGTAGAGAAAAAAAGCTTTCTTATTCAGTCAACTTTGCTAAAATTATATAAATATACTCCCAACTTAAAAAATAATATCTATCCACAAGCATTGTATCTGCTTGCAGAATAACACATGCATCCAGGAAAAACTGTACTTTAAACCATGGATTGGGGTTTTAAAAAATGGCCAATCAGTAAACACCATAGGCTTTGAAGGCCACATAAAATCTCTGTTGCATATTCTCCTTTTTTACAATCCTAATCCCTTACAATCCTTTTTGAAATTTAACAATTTTAAAATGTAAAACAATTCTTAGGTCATAGGCCATACAAAACAATTTGAGGGCTGGATTTGGCCCATGGGCTATAATTTGTTGACTCCTGCTTTAAATGGTTGTACAAAAGATTAAATATGACCCAGGTGAGTCAAATTTCAGGACTGAAGGTGGACACACTGAAAATTATTTATATTCTGCAGAAAGTAGATATATGCCTGTCAAAAAATAGGAAGGAATTTCTACTTGAAATAGCATATTTGAAACATTCTATATCTAAAAAAGCAATTGAGCTGTCCTTTTACTGAAAGCCACTGTATTGATAAAACAGCCACTATCTCTGGTTACATAATCAACCCAACTGATACACTTTTCGGGATTATCTCTTAAATACTGTATCAGTAAACAGTGAAATAAAGGGAAAGCAGTTAACTTGTTTTAATTTCCCCTCTTTAATTTACTGCATTAAAAAAAAAAAAAAAAAAAAAAA
>NW_016815333.1:1186279-1224180 GCF_001698545.2 Rhinopithecus bieti
AAAGTTTTAAGTTAGGAGAGCTCAAGCTATTTTATTAACTTCTTCTGGACTGTTACATACTCATAAAGGTAATGGATCCTTCCTCCACTAAAAGAAATATATCCAAACTTTTGCTTTAATTTCAGAGAGATCCAGACTCCCTGAAGCCTATCCATGGGTCCTGAGCGGAGATACTCTTAAAAGCACAAAAACTTCATTCCTTCAGGTAATTTCACATCAGGTTTCTAAAAAGAAAAAAACCTACATAGCTATCACATGGTGGTGAGTAAAGTAAAATTATATTTATAGATAATCTAAACATCAAGACAATAATACATGCTCTTATGACTGGTGGATTTTTCAGTAATTCAAAGCTTCCCAAATGAAGTTTTTCTCTCTCTCCTCACACCAGCTTGTGATTTCTGCTACAGTCTGGCCAGTTTCTCACTCTGCCAATATATGCTGTACTTTTTTCTGCATCAATTCTCCTGAGATGTTACCCTTGCCTGCAGTGTTCTTGCCGTACATGTTCAAATCCCACCTATTTGTCAGGACCCAAATTAAATTCTACCACTTCCATCATCTCTTTTTTGATACTGTAGCCCATAGTTTATTTTCGTGGGATTTACTGCTTTTATAAACACTACTAAAACAGCGAGTCATATAATTTGTGTTATCACATTGTTTTTGTATGTTCTGAGTATCTCTACAATGGTGCCAGTAACAAAAGGTAGGAATACTTCTCACTATCATCTTAGGCTATAGCACTATTATACATGACATATTTCATAAGTAATTATTAAATAAATGAATTAACTTCAATGGCTTCTGAAAATACTGATTTGGTTGCTCAATGTAAACCTGAATTAGAGGCAAAAATTTAAAAGAAAAAACAACTCAATGTATATTTACAGTGTTGTGCAACAACAACAAAAAACCTAAGTGAAATGAAATTGACCATTTAATTTTTAAAACTGTATTATCTGTTAAGTGACAATGCCCAAAGCTAGAGAAAACTCTATAAACTGAAGTACATGATCATGATTACTTAGTTGTTCCTCTCCACCCCATGGACATGATGGGATAAGAATAAACTGCCTTGATTTTAGTTCCAGTTTTGTGGTCTAAATATAGCACTGAATCATAACTGGCTGGCATAAAAGTCTATTTAATGTTCCAGGAGGTCTTAGGCATTTGTTTCATTCAGTGCTAGACTTATTAGTTATTTTCATACAAAATTTTCCAAGAGTATAACTAGTCCCAGGCAGCATCGAAAAGTGGTGAAGTCCCTCCTTTACAGCTCCTACATCACTCTTTTGGCATCACATTGCTTTAAAATCAGGTGTGTTCAACCTGCTCTCTGATGCTGAGGGCTCCCCCTGTGGCACCCTGCCTAGGTTTGTGCTCAGGTCAGACCTCATCCCTAGCTTTCTTTTCTTTCCCCTGCCCAAATTTCATGAATATTTACTTCAGTCCATTAAAGTCTTACTAAATAAGTAGGTTATTTCCTATAAACAAACTCATTTTAAGGTGTGTTTATTGTGCTAATTAAAGGAAAGACTAAAATGTTGGAAAACAATGTTTTAAGTTTGAAGGCATTTCACCAATGCCTTTCATATCATAAACTTAGGAACTGCTACTCTTCTTGCATAAAGTTAGCACTAGTTTAGAGGAAGTATATTCTATAAATAAAAAGAAAAAAAAAAGCACGAGGTGTGACAAAACCACTCCTAACACATTTAGGAAAAGTATCTCGGGAGATTTAGAGGTGAAGAACAGTGAGAATAGACAAGATTTGCAGTTTTCCATATGTAGAACTACTTGTTAGCACACGGTTGTTAATGAAGGTAAAGTTATTCATTAATTCAGTTAATAAAACAGTTAATTAGTTGTATAAAGCAGATCTGCGCAATGTTTCACAGGTGACTTAACTGTATCAGAAATTGAATTTGTTAATCCCCTCTATTACTAAAGCATGAGCAACAATCCACTTCTTCTCCAGTATTTGGACTTAATGAAGGGCCATTAACTCCTGCCCAAGTCCGGACCCAGGAGTTATCTCTGGTGTATCTGATTCTTCATCCCCTCATCCAATTAATCCCCACATCCTATAAGTTCTAACTTGTAAATATCTCACTATATGCCCACTTCTCTTCATCCTCATTGTCACCACACTAGTCAAGCCCCAGTATCTCTTTCCCAGATTTACTGTGAAGTTTACTAAATTCACACCCTTCCATCCTTCATGATGCAGATTCAGCAATCTCAGAAAAATGCAAATCTGTGGTACATGCATTCGACAGAACATTACACAACTATGTGAACGATTAGCAATCATAGTTAACAATATGGACAAATCTCATAATCATAATGCTTCTTTCACCCAAGTGAATACACATTGTATGCCCCTATTTATATAAAGTATAATGTAGGCAATACCCTCCATATACAGTGAGAAGTCAGGCAAGAGGTCTCCTTGGTGGGCAAGAGACAGGACTGACTGGAAGGAAAATGAAGGGGAACTTTTAGGACGCTGGTATTGTTATTTTTCTTCATCTGGGTGTTCATCATGTAGGTGTGTTAAGTCTGAAAATTCATGAAGCAGTATGCTCACACTTCTAGATGTATTAGGCATTAATAAAAAATTTTAGAAAAAATACAAATCTGATGGTCAATGTCTTCCCACTGTTCTCAAGCTAAAGCCCAAAGGCTAATAACTAATACTGACTTGCAAGATATTTCACCATACAGTGTCATCTTTCCCTCTCTCCATGTCTTTTATCTTGAATGTGTTTTGTTCTTCTTCTTCCTTTATGATTCTCACGTCTGCTGTGCCCTCAGCTCAAAACACCACCTTGCCTTCTCATTTGGTTTAAATCTAATGTGCCTCAGATTCAGTTAAAATGTCATTTGTGCAACCTGAAATAGATTGTAGTTTTGTTTTCTGACCCCAGATTGGGTTCTGATCACCTCCATCTTCCCACCATCACTCCTCTTTAGCTGTGAGGGCAGGCAATGTGTTTTGTTTACCACTCTATTCTCACAGTTCTCTATAGATTTGATGATTGAATATATTTACTTATATCCTATACAAGGACATGGCAGGTAGCTGTGGCAAAGTTTCAAAGTCTAACTACTCCAATATAAATGATTAGATTGCTAAGAGTGTTTGATATGCAAACTTAAAGGAAATAAAAGTTAAACGTTAAATTGTTTATACACAAAAAGATATAAGCCATCCATATATCTCTCAAGCATAGGGAGAAGTCACTTTTAATGGTTCTTAAATGTATTTGAAAGTTCTATTTTAAAAAATAATCTATGGCAATAAAACTCTAAAACAAAATCATAAACTTTTAGTCATTGTCTACACACAGATGTTGAATTATTTTTAATGTAATGAAAACCAAGAACCCAGCACTGTTTTAATGAATTGAGTGAGGTCAACTAATTACTTCAGTTTCTTTTAATGAGAAGTCACAAAAATTTAGTATCTGTCTACCTCAACTTTTTTGAAAAAAACTATTTTACAAATATTTGCAAACATTCCTAAGAAGATTTTAAGCTTTTCTAAATTAAACATAAAATAATTGGATGAATACAAAGTAAAAATATAACTTTTTATTTGTTAGAATTACCCATGGAAAATAACACAGGTGGCCTATCAAGTGGCATTCACAAACTGTTCTTCCTGATAAAAAAGCAAATATCTGGTCACTTTTTATAATGGCAGAAACGCATAGAGTGATAATTACCTTGAGTGAAAATGTCCAAAGGAATAAAAACAAAACCAAAACTATAATGTTTCAGAAGCCAGTATCATTTTCTATAATGAGCTTTACACTATGCATTTTAGAATCATTAAGCATAATTTAATTTAAATAAAAAATATAAATAGTACAGCTGGGCATGGTGGCTCATGCCTGACAGTCCCAGCTCTTTGGGAGACCAAGGTGGGAGAATCGCTTGAGCTCAGGAGTTTGAGACCAGCCTGGGCAACATGATGAGACCCCCGTCTCAACAAAAAACACAGAAAAATTAGCTCAGCATCTTGGTGCACACCTGTGGTTCCGGCTACTCGGGAGGCTGAGACAGGAGGATGGCTTGAGCCTCAGAGGTCGAAGTTCCAGTGAGCTGTGGTTGTGCCACTGCACTCTAGGCTGGGTGACAGAGTGAGACGTGAGCCTATGTCTCAAAAAAAAAAAAAAAAAAAAAAAAAATATTAATATATATATATATATACCTATATATATGGATACATAATCTATATAAAAGTATAGTAACTATTTTACATTTATATTTGTAGTTGTTCAGCTTGTTATTTTTTTCTACTCCTTTCAGAAAATAATTGGTCTTCTGTTTATCGATCCTCTAAATTCTTTATTATTATTCATTTTGGATAAATGACTAGATTTTAAACTAGGCAGATTTTACTGGTTAGTACCAAGAAAGAAAAAGGAAAATGGTATTTCCTTTAATTTGAGAAAAATGGTATTAGTTTGCTATTAATACAGACTGCTTATTACCATTTCTAAAGTCCTATATACATAAAGCATCTTATGATCAAAAAGACCTAAAAATGCCCTAATCACTGAAAAACAACATGAAGTGTACACAGGCTACTGGAGAATTTCTTTAACTAGGGTTCAGAACCAAAACTGTCCCAATAATGCCCAGTTTAATGTTTATTAAGGCAATTACCTACTTTTTTAATATTCTAGAAATACAAAAATAACATTATTCACCTACTTTCTTGAGTTTTAGTTTTGGAGACAGAATTTGAAAAGAGAAAAAGGGATTTAAATTACAATGGATAATTCATTTTCTTTTTAATCTATCTTCAAGAACTTATCATATAGTCTTGTACTTTATTGGAAGGCCATTTTAATGTTAACTAGTAGAGTTCACTCAAAGGGCAGAACAGAAGAAATCATTAGCAAACTGACGCTCCCATTTAGGCTAGTATTTTCAAGTTTAATTAATTGAAGGTAAACGTATTTTTCTTTTAAAAATCAGTATGAATTTTAAAGAAAAAAACTTTTCACAAGTCTTACATTTCCAAATGAATGAAGATAAGTTACTTAAATTATTTAACTTCAGTTTATCAGTAAAATGATCACATTAGACTAGATTACAGTGGTTGTTGACCAATTTTTTTGTTATGAAATCCTCTGAGAATATGGTGAAAATTATGGACATTCTCCCCAGTAAAAACACATGTATACAACATATGACTGTAATTTTAGGGGATTCACAGAATCTCTGAAATCCATCTAAGGATCCCCAGGTAAAAAGGGTACTAGATTATATTTCAGGTCTTTTGTAGCTTTAAATTATGGCTACAGAAATAAGGCAAAAGCCTTTAAACAAAAGGAAGTCAGTCTTGAGAATAAAAGTGAAAACACAGACACAACTCATTACTCATTGCTGTTGAAGACATTAGCTAAGAAAGGCTGAACACCTTACTTATATATAGATGTGTTAATCTGACAAAACAATTCATACCAGAGACATTAGAGGTTAGGCAAAATCAGATTCTTACATAAACCCAGGATATTTCTAGACATGAAAATGTGTGACATTCACAGCTTTCAAATGACAGTAAATTGTCTTCCTCATCCCAACTCCACCATCACCACCAGCTCCAATTCCTTCCTTCTTGGAGTGAGGAAATAATATTATATACTGAAAGCTATATTTGAGACCTTTCAGGTGACTGTTTTGGGGGAGGGGCAATATTTTCAGATTCTGACATTTCTTATTTAAAATAATTATTGGATCACACATACACACAAAAACTTACCTGTAGTTCTTGTTCTCTGAAGGAAATGCAGTAATTGAAAACATCCCCACACTCTTGGGTACATTCTCCTAAGCGTGAATGGATTTGGAATGCGCCATAGCTTAACTTTGGAACTGCTAAATTATGCCACTCTGCATTGGCAGTTGGCATCCACCTGCCTACATAAATAATAATGTAAACCCGTCACCTAGAGTCATGCACCTTCTGAAGGAAAAATATTCTCTGGAGGGAGAGGGAAGTGGTGCAATGACTGTCTTTCGAGACAAATAGTCTCTTCTGTAGCGCTTAAGGAGGGTAGATCCACACTACTAAGGAGGTGACTGTATGCTTCAAAAATAGTACTAAAATTAATACATAAAAAATGTTAAAGAATGAAAACGGAAAGATGTTCCTCTGTAAAAGAAGCTCTTAGGAGACCAACTGTTGAACTGGTCAGGATCCAATGGTCAACACCAGAGCAAAGAATTACAAGTACTTAAATACTTGTAACAAAGTAGGCCTAATCCTGGCATTCAGTAGCCCTGTATTTTGTGTTAATGCTTGACTACCAGAGATTTATGTGACAGATGCAATGGAAACCAATGGTAGGAAAATACCTTGAAATGGCCAAAACCCTGAAAACTGCTATGGTTACTGCCAAGGGAGAATTAGTTTTCAAGAGAAATGATAGCAGCAATGTGCTGTTAGATGATCTACATTTTATAAATTCAAGTAATCATTCAAATTATAAAACTTCATAAACCTTACACGTTAATGTAATAATTTAGATTTAAAATGTTTAAATATGTATGGACTAAATCCTTGTCATTTGACCCCTCTTCTGTCTTAAACGTACTAGATCATTAGGAAGAAATGGGCTACAGATATTTTCTAGTTTACAGGCTGCTTTTTGGAGGGTTATTAAAATCCTGTGCAGAGGAAGACACGCTCTATTTTCTAGTCCTCCAAGATCAGGCAGCCTGATGATGTCTTCTTCTCAAGTTAAACCAGAGAAGGGTTGTCAGATAAAATACAGGACACCCAGTCAAATTTGAATTTTGAATAAGCAGTAACTTTTTTGGTAAAAGTTTGCCCCAAATATAGCATGGGACATAATTACACTAAGCCATTATTTGTTATTTACTTGAAATTCAAATTACACTGGACATCCTGTTTTGTTTTGTTTTTTTCCTTCTGCTAAATTTGGAACCTCTAAACAAGGGGAATTTGCAGGGTCATCCAGTGGATTTTAGCATGTATGAGGCTAAAATGAGAATTCCACTCATTGTCTAGATCTGAACTGTGGAATATGGTAACTACTAGCCACGTGTGGCTATTGAGCACTTGAACTGTGGCTAGTCCAACATAAGATGTGCTATGAGTATAAAATACTCAGACTTTGAATGCTGAGTATGAAAAAAATCTCATAAAACATTCTATTAATTATATGTTGAAATAATATTTTTGTGTCTATTGGGTGAAATAAAATGTAATGAAAACTAATTTTGCCTCTATTTTCTTAAATGGCCATTAAGAACTTAAAATTACATATGCGGCTTCTATTTATGGCTCGAATTATCTTTGTACCATATAGTGCTGGTCCAGATGCCTCCAAAGGCTAGAATTTCTTTGTTGTCCCATCTCTAAAAAAAATTATTGGTAAACACATGAGACTGCTTCTCTCACTTCCCTCCAGCTATCAGAGTAGGTAAAGAGCATGATCATGCCAGGGGAACAAAATTTCTAGTAGGGACTAGCATGAAGTGGCTAAGAACACTTCAAAAACAAAAACAAAATGTGGCATACTGATACTGATGAAAGACAAATCAGAAACCTGATCTTTGACGAATCATTCTAACATGATTAAAAAAAAGAAATAAACTCTAATATGGGTATGTGTATATGTACACATGAAAATCAAATCTTCTCCCAGATACTAGTTTCAATGGAAGAAACCCTCAGTACCACTATTTTGGGTTTTCCCTCCTACACATGATCAAAATCATACAACAATGGTTGATTTTCTCACCTACTATGAATTGAGATGGATAAGTTATTAATAAGAATTATTAGGAAACGATCTTATTTTTGATACTGTAGCTACAGAGGGCAAGATCTCATAGATCTCATAGGTCCCCATTTTATTTATACATCCTACAAAGAAGTATGTTTGGGGAGATTACAAGTATTTTAGTTAGAATAAATCTTTAGTTTGGTTAAGAAATAATAACCTGTTTAGTTATTTCTATAACCCACCTTATAATTTTCATTAGGTTGGAGATTTAATTCAAAGTGTTTTCTCAACTGGCTAAAGGATATAACACATTTGTCCATTCTATTCTATGCTGTTATAAAGGCTAAGATATTTAGCATACTCTTGCAAATAAAAATTCAAAAAAACTGTACATATATATATAGGTTATCTCTATACACCCAATAATCTATATTTCTTTTCTAATAAAACCTACATGATAATCTGTTTTGAAGATTTAAATCTTTTAAGTTTACCTGCAGTTATAATAACCAAGACTAGTTCTAACTCCTCAATCGTTTACATACAAAAAAAGTAAATTGGTTCTCAAGGTTTTCAAAAGGTCCAGTTTGTATTTTTTCCTCATTCTAACAGCAAACACACAAGTATTTTCTCTTTAATATCTTTTATTATACAGATATAGGAAGAACAACGGTTTTGAAAAGACAAAAAAATTATCCTGCATCAGAGGCAGAGTTGCTAGACAAAAAATCAGCAGATTACTCCCCAATTTAATGGTCCATAAGTTGTTCACATTTTGTAGAACTAAAGTCTTCAGGATCACTTTAAGAGCTTTAAGAAAAGATGAATGAAATGAAATGGACATATTTGATTTCTTCATCAGTACTTTAAGTCCTCATTGTTAATACTACAGAATACTGGGAATTGTAATCTAAAATGTTTTACTAGACATTTAGTCTCTTGTTATTCAACGTATTCTTGTCTAAGACTGACCTAATGCTAATATTAATGACATTTTTGAAATCAGCATGCTTCTGTTCTTCCCCATAGTCAATTAATGATATCCAAATGACATTTTAATTTAAGACTGGTCATTTTGAGAGATATCTATAGATTATATAAGTGAACAATAAGGTTTTCTGATGTTAGAATTTGGAAGTAAAGCACAGACATTAATCTGTTTATCCTTCGTAAGGTTTCCCTGATAGAACCAACATATTTATTCTTCATTTCCTGAAGACAGGAAGAAGTTGTAAGATGAAAAAGAAATTGCCAATTTTAAGTAATTTTTTCAAGTTTTAAGTAATCTTTTCAATTAAGATCTGACATAAAAAATGTTATGATTACATACCTTTTAAAGATTAGATGGTCTTTGCTTCCACACTTTCTGAAGTGTAATACAGAATACAAAATTGTTTGAGGGGCTTTCCCTGAAGTAAAGATAAGATACAGCTTCAAAAAGATCATGAAAAGTAATTCTTCAAAGCTGGTTCTATCAACTGAAACTATTATGTCACTAGAGGGCCTAAATGGTGTCATTGTTTCAAAATTCCTAATCCATATCTCAAGACATACAAAAAAATTCTTGATTAACCCCAGCAGTTATTAACTGAATATAAAGGCAGACTAAACTAGAAACAGGTTTTATTATGACTGGGATTTTTTTTTTTTTAAAGTAAAACAAAACAAAAATATCATACCTCCCCAGGGCAGTGCTTCACTTCTAAATAACGAAAAGCACCTCTTGATGAATGTGTGATGTCCTACCCACGGGTAGCTGTCTGGGCCTCCCTTCTGTGAGAACATCTGAAGGGCTCACACCCTCGATGGAGCATTCCAAAACCAGTCTTAGGTTAGGAGCCTGGGCCCACGAGTGCGCACTTACTACACAGTGCTTACCTTTAGAGAACAAGGTGGCTGACACAAACTGATCAAGTTCTCACACCCCACACCTCCAAGAACACTGAAAAAGATCTGCAGATCTTTCTTGGTGCAGGAGGGACCTCTTTATATTCCTCTTGTGGTGGAAGTTTAAGGTTGTCCTGAGGGAGGAGAGAAGAGTAAAAGATTATACTGAGATCATACTATTTGGATCAAGCTTATCTTTCCATATTACAAAATGAAGTTTTGAGAACAGAAATTAGATGAAATCATGAGTATGCTTAAAATCACATTCTCTTCATTCACAAAAAATATCTCCTCTAAATACTGCATGTTTCAAACATTACTCCTTAGACCCAAAACCTTAAGTGACTAGTTCAATGTCTACCCCCATCTCTGGGAAGTTGAGAAGTTGAAAAAAATACAGAAAAACTGTAGGCTGCCAAATGATCATAGTTATAAATTCCGTTTAAAAAATATATATATAGCTAAACTCATTAAAAAGCAATGAGTTAGAGCCAGCGGAAATTCTGTCCTCCCTTTGTATTTCCAACATAATGGCATATGCTATTTCCTAACAACTAACAGAAAAGTAGACCTTTGAATTGTGTTAAATGCCACAGAATCAATAAATTACTATAATCAATAAATTAATTTAGTATGAATCAACAGTAGAATCAATCTACTAGAATATAAAACTCCATGAGGAAAGGAAGTTTGGCTTTGTTTTTTGACACACTGATTATCTGTAGTAACTTAAATAGGTCCTGGTACATAGTAAGCATTTAAAAAAATTTTGATTATTAAGAAGAATATTAACCAATCATTCAATACTCTTAAGGTGAAACTTACATAAAATGAAACAAAAGCCTACAAATGTTCTGAGGAGCTTGAAAATATGTTATACAAAATAATACTAATATAAATGTTTAATTATATATTAAATAACTGTTAGGAATACAATATTTTAAAATGCCATATCCTAAAATATGAATGAGAAAATACTATAAATAAATTATTATAATCCAAACTCCTTGAAAGGAATGGAATGCTTTAAGATCAGGAAATCATGCAGAGTACTTTAAAATATATTATTAAATACCAAGTATCAGAAGAAGAATATTAATACAGATGAAAAGTAATATACCTTCTTAATGCTTTAGTATTAACAGTTTTCGTCCAGAGTGTAGAGCAATATAAATCAAGTGATAAAATGGTTGTCTATAGATATAATTCTGCCTAAGTAAATCATTACCATAATATTAAATTGAAATCAGAAGATGCCATTCTATAAGTATGATTTTCTTACGTATTTTAATATGTACATTTTGTCTGACTGCAATAAACAGAATCTTATTCATTTGTTTTCCTTTAACTTAAACTATTATTAAAAACACAGAGACTTACTTCCTTTAAATGTTTTCCAACTGTTTCCAAATCTGATAAATTGGGGAGAAAAAGAAGAAACACTGGTAGGGTGTGGTGGCTCATGCCTGTAATTCCAGCACTTTGAGAGGCCGAGGCGGGTGGATTACAAGGTCAGGAGTTCAAGACCAGCCTGGGCAACATGGTGAAACCCCATCTCTACTAAACATACAAAAATTAGCTGGGTGTGGTGGCAAGCACCTGTAATCCTAGCTACTTGGGAGGCTAAGGCAGGAGAATTGCTTGAACCCGGGAGGCAGAGGTTGCAGTCAGCCAAGATTGTGTCACTGCATTCCAGCCTGGGTGACAGAGCAAGACTCCATCTCAAAAAAAAAAAAAAAAAAAAAAAAAAAAAAAAAAAAAAAAAAGAAGAAGAAGAAGAAATGCTAAAATCAACATCAGATTAATGGTACTGATAAAGGACTGAATGTATATACTTTTAAAAATCTAATATGTAAGGGCAATAGAATCAGAAGAAACAGCTATTTATAAAGTACTTGATTCCATTTGACCCCAAAATCTGAAAATGTAGAATTAAAACTCAGAACATACTGGACAATGTGTATGGTGCATTTCATTTCAGAGTAGAAGATATCATTTGCTGTATGGTCAAAACCACAGTAAGAAAACAGGTAGTAAACTTGGGATGTATGTCCACCCTTCATCACTAAAATAATGCTTTAATGGACAGATTATGCTTTGATTATAGGCAGTAAAAAACTTTCCACATTTCACACATAATTCAATTTTATATCTTATCTTGGGGAATCAGGTTTAAATGTGAAAAAAAGAGATTTAAAACAAAACTTTAGGCTAAAGAAATAAGTGTACACAAAAACTCACTTAATTTAAAACAATTTTCCTATTTTCAACATCCTGTAAGCCTCTGAACTAACTCTGGGGGGAAGGGATGAAAACGGTTACCAAGTACTAAGTGCAGATAATATGACAAAAAGAGCTAAAACGGGGTAAAGGCCAACACAAAGTTGGAAATCCTACTGAAAGGAAAAGACTGCTAGCTGGTTGAATCTCCAAGGCCAACAAGGGCGAAAAGGGAAAACAAACTCCCAAGACAGAGGAACTGACTAGAAACTTACTCATGCTGTGGATAACGGATCCCTTGCCTCATTTCCACCTCAGAGGATGAAGTCTAAGTTTACCACATTCAGAGATTTCATGCTGAATTTTTAATTTCACCTGCAAATACAGACTACTAAGCCATACTAACATCTCACTTTAAGTTCCCTACAAAACTTCCCTGAGCAATCCACTTTCCTTCTTTAATGCTGGCCAATGTTTCTCATGCAATCTGTAGTGAAGGACTATTTTCTCCCCATGTTCATGGACTACCATCATGACTATACTCAGCTCACTCAACATAAAACTCTCCAGGCAACTGAGTTAAAACTACTGGCCTGCTCTTCAACCAGGGAGACAGGTGATATGTCTGAATGACAGAAATATGACATGACTATAAGAGTTTCTAAACCAATACAGAAATTGAGAGTAAGCATTTAGTCATGGATTGATTAACAAACCAGCACCAGTTCATAGCCCATTCTTCAAGGAGCAGTGGTGTAGGCCAGGCACAGTGGCTCAAGCCTGTAATCCCAGCACTTTGGGTGGCCAAGGCAAGTGAATCACTTGAACTCAGGAATTCCAGACCAGCCTGGGAAACATGGAGAAACCCTGTCTCCACTAAAAGTACAAAAATGAGTCAGGAGTGGTGGAACATGCCTGTAATTCCAGCTACCTGGGTAGCTGAGGCAGGACAATCACTTGAATACAGGAGGTGGTAAGGCTGCAGTGAGCTGAAATGACGCTACTGCACTCCAGCCTGGGCGACAGAGTGAAACTCTATCTAAAAAAAAAAAAAAAAAAACCACTAATCTAGGTTACAGTAGTAGGATCTTTTTTTTTTTTTTTTTGAGACGGAGTCTCGCTCTGTTGCCCGGCTGGACTGCAGTGGCCGGATCTCAGCTCACTGCAAGCTCCGCCTCCCGGGTTTACGCCATTCTCCTGCCTCAGCCTCCCGAGTAGCTGGGACTACAGGCGCCAGCCACCTCGCCCGGCTAGCTTTCTGTATTTTTTAGTAGAGACGGGGTTTCACCGTGTTAGCCAGGATGGTCTCGAACTCCTGACCTCGTGATCCGCCCGTCTCGGCCTCCCAAAGTGCTGGGATTACAGGCTTGAGCCACCGCGCCCGGCCAGTAGTAGGATCTTATGATACTCTTCCTTTATACTTTTTATTGAATCCAATTTCCAGTTTTAATTCTCGTGGGCCCTTAGAAACTACTCACTAATAAACTATCAGTGACTTATTCCAGTATATTCCTTTTACCAGTTCTTTCTACAACACTGTACAACAGAATTTTTGGCAATGGTAAAATTGTTCTATAGCTTCATTGTTCGAAAAGGTAAACATTAGCCATATATGACTACTGCCCATTTGGAATGTGGCTGGTGTGACTAAGGTACTGAATTTTTAATTTTACCTAAACAGATATAAATTTAAATTGCACATCAGGCTGGTGGCTACCATACTGAACAGTACCAGTGCAGTGCTAAAGTGTTACATTATTGTCATGTAACCTTTTAAAAATTTAGCATTTAAAAAAAACACCTATTTCCTTCAATTCTAACAGAAATATTTTAATTGTGACTATCACTTTCCATATGTACATTTAGTTATGTACATACTTGTAATCATGGCATATAAATTTACTATTTTATTTTCACTTATACCAAACATTTCTCCTTATTTCTGGAACTACACTATCTAAACTTGTGGCCACTAGTCCCATTTATCTATTTAAATTTAAATAATTAACATTAAATTAAAAATTCAGTTTCTCAGTTGCCTTAGCCACATTTTAAGGGCTCAGTAGCCACATGTGGCAAATGGCTACCATATTGGACAGTGCAATCATAGAATATTTCTATCACCACAAAGCTCTCCTGAACAGTGTTGTTCTATAGTCTCCAAAAATAATCATTTAAATGTAATATTTTATGTTGCTGTGCTATAATTAGTCTTTAAGCTGGGAATTTTCTATATATATATATATGAGAGATTGATAATTAGCGTAGTATTTCCTAATATGTCATTATGATATTTCTAAACATTATTGTGACTCTCAGCATGTATTCCTGCATTATTTCCCAAAAGGGTCTGTTAGCACTGCTTACTTGCAAATATTAGATTTCTCTTTTTAAAAATTGATGTCCTTTAATACAATGAAAAAAACCTCCTATTTATTTATTATTCATATGTCTTTATTTTCATATTCTTAATCTGTCACATTCATTTCTCATTTATGTTTCAGAATCTTGATATCTAAACTTGCATATTTACAATAATATATAACTTATAGCCATTATCACTTTCCCTATAATTTTTAACGCAGTTTCCACAAGTTTCTATTATCCTTTTAATCATAATATTTTGGTCCAACACAAATTTTTAATATTCAAGTATCTTCTGGGTGAGTTCTACTAATTCTTCAAATATGAGATGTAAAGGTATTCTCTCTGCTACCTTTTCTAACTCCTATGGATGATTTTTGTCTAATTAGTTTTCCAGTGTATCACTGAATAGTACTATCCAACACCACTGAACAAATATCCTTTAAGTGCCCCTCTCTTAGGAAAGAATATTCTGTCATACATTTAGTTATTGTGTATGTTAACAGATGGGACAAATTTTATATTCCTAATAGTCCTCCAGTAATCTATGTTTTACAAAATGAAAACAAGCTGATTTTTTCAGTATTCCTCTTAAGAAAACAGTTGTATTAATTCAGGGAAGTATGAGTAGAAGAAAAGAATGAACGTAGATAGCATGTTCTACTCAAAAATTAAGAAAATAATTTGCTGGTCTATCACCTATTCAGGATTTCTTAACTCACAAAATGTTAAATGTTTGAAACTAGTAAAGGGGCTGGTTTCACATATGTATTGACATTGGCAGAAACCAAGGTGGCATGCAAGCAGAAGCAGAGAAACTGAGGTCTGAGTCAGCCACAAGGATTTGCATAAGTCATGGGATGCAGGCCATGTCTCTTCACTCTCACTGGCCATGAAATCAGGCTTCAAATGAAATTTACGCCTCTTTTTTTTTTTTTTTTTTTTGAGACAGAGTCTCACTGTCGCCCAGTCTGGAGTGCAGTGGCACAATCTCATCTCACTGCAACCCCTGCCACCTGGGGTCAAGTGACTCTTCTGTCTCAGCCTCCCAAGTAGCTGAAACTACAGGCGTGCACCACCTACGCCCAGCTAATTTCTCTATTTTTAGTAGAGAGAGGGTTTTACCATGTTGGCCAGGCTAGTCTTGAACTCCTGGTCTCAATGATCTGACCTCCTTGGCCTCCCAAAGTGCTGGGATTACAAGCGTGAGCCACTGGGCCCAGCCAGAAAATTTATACTTAAATCTCCAAAGGACAGAGAAGTCTCTTCTGGTATCTGGGTAACACACCTATTCTTGCATCATTGTCACGGTTTTAGACACTCTTGCTTTAAAACCTTCTGATATTTAGTAGGACAAGACTTCTCATTACAGAATCACTATAAAATAAATCACTAGAAATTTGGAAGTTAGAGATTCAACCCAAAATCTGTAAATTACTTTTAGTCAAATAATTTGCCAATATTCTTGATTTAGAAACAGTTTCTCTCCTTTTATTTGAATCTTAAAATTGTTTCAAATACACTGGATGTTAACTTATTTTCCAAAGATCTAATATCTCCCTCAAATGTATTGCTAGATATTACATCTTGTTTGTTGCAATTCTGAATGGGATATTTACCCAGAATGATTTTCACATGATATAAAGATACAGTATATTTGGTACTTTATTAAATTTTATTATTTAATAAATGATTTTAGAGCTGACTACTGTAGATTTTCTAGGTAATCATGTCATCTACAAATGAAATATTTTAGTTTTATTGATTTTCAGATTTTGTTTATTACAAGTATTAAATAAAATGGGGTTAGTGATGATGGGTGGACAAATTAGTTAACAAAATGGTGATTGTTTTGTTCCTGAATTTAAGTTTATTGCCATTCATTCTACAGCTTTGGTTAGATGATACTATTCAGCTTGTTGATTTAATGAAGTATCATGTTCTTTGAAGTTCAACTCATCACTCACAGTTAGTTCATCACAAAATAATGTATTTGACCAAATAAAACTGGGAAAAGGTCTCCAACTCCTATAGGACCAACACTGTATATACGTTGACTACATAAAATTATCCTAATACTGACAATTTTCATTAAAATAAAATAAGAAGTATCTTTATTCTGTGAAAGTCCTCAGAGTCACATGTAAAATGGGTACTCAAGGTGCTATGTGGTCCCTGTAGTATCTCAAGTTACCTTTGGAATATTACACTAGGTATTTAACAGATGATAATTAAGACATCAGGCTTCTTTCCAGTATACATTGTTTCAGGCATATCAAAAAGGTGTAATTTACGAAGGAAATTTCTTCTTATAGAAGAATTTCCACTAATAAATGTGTAAGGGGTGGCAGATTTAAAAATTCATTCTCTTGCAAACCCTAATGACAGAATTGATTCAAAGAACAGTCAGCAACTTTTCCCACAGGAGAAAAGATTGGTAGAAAACTCTCAATAGAGAGATTGGGCTGGCACCACTGCCCAATTTTAGCATTCATGAAAGTATGACAAGCAGACATATGCTCCTTGATGTGATGCAGTATAAAGAAACAGTTCCATGTGTGAAGTATTCCTGCATGCCTTCCATCCTCAACACCTAAACCAAAGTTGAACCTGAAACTAATTAAGTCTTTCAAGCCAACTTTTAATTCACAGGAAATTCAGAGGCTACAGGAATAAGTTAGAAGCCAACACAGAAATCCAGAATGGAGGATATTCTACAGGATAAGTTTACCCAGTTTCGTCATTAACACATGAAAGGGAAAAGGGGAGGGAAGGAGGAAGGAGGGGGTTTGGGAGTGAGTGAGGTAGACAAATGGTGGGAAAGAAAAGACCTTTTAATTATACAGCAGTCCTAACAAACAAATGCTATACAGATCTTGGTTGGATTCTCAAAGAACAACCTAAACGTTAAAATGACATTTTTCAGTCAAAAGCAGAGAAATCGAATAACAGAGAGAATATGAGGTGGTTAGCAGTTATTGTTAATTTTGTTGGATATG
This sequence comes from Rhinopithecus bieti, assembly GCF_001698545.2. Taxonomy (NCBI): domain Eukaryota; kingdom Metazoa; phylum Chordata; class Mammalia; order Primates; family Cercopithecidae; genus Rhinopithecus; species Rhinopithecus bieti. The sequence goes on from NW_016815333.1 coordinate 1,203,525, forward strand.
ATAAAGGTATTGTGGTTATATAAGAAAAATTCCTTCTTTTAAAGAAATGCATATGAAAGAATGTAGGAGTGAAAAGACTTGAAGTCTGGGATCTACTTTAAAATAGTTGAGGAAAAGAAGACAGTAGATGAAGCAAATGTGGCAAAATTTTGCTGATTGTTAACTCTAGGCCATGGGGTTTATTACACTAGTCTCTCTTAAGTGTATGTCTGAAATTTTTTACACTAAAGTTTTTTTTGTTTGTTTGTTTAATTCAAGCCTTCGGAACATCATCTATTAAGCCAGATATATTCTAGTACAAGTAAAAATGGAATTACCTACTCTACTACATAACGAACATTCACAACCAATACAAAGCAAGGATGCAAAAGATATGACAGACTGCCCTGTGTGTGATTGGCACAGATTCACCCATGCTTTAAAAGATTCATCTTAAAATTAAATTTGACTTGCACATACTATTGCTGTGTGTGTGTAGAAAGAATACATATATATGTGTGTGTGTGTGTATATACATATATATGGGGGGGAGAATTTGTTAAGTTTCAGTCCAACAATACTTTAGGAAAGAGAATATCAGAAAATGAAATAATTTGTACCCTCAAAACAAACAAACAAAAGAGATGACAGTTTATGGGGTACACTGAACCAATACAAAGAAGGTTATTTTATGTTGATACCTTCCTACCTCCATTTCTCAACAAAAGCATGCTGCTTTCTGATTTTATTAGAGCATATTACTCGGGTATGCATTCTCACAAATTATCTCATGATTCAAATGAGTCCTTCTGTAACTAACTGATACTCCCTTCTCTAACTAACTGATACTCCCTTCTCTAAAAGAGACCAACTGGTCTCAGCTACATAATAGGAGTGTAAACTGTTACAGCCTCACTGTGCTAAACATAAAATAATGGGGTATTTTACACTTAGTAGGTACTCAGGTATTTAAGTAAATGACAGGTATATACATCAACAGAGATATTTGGATTTATACGCTCCTCTTAAAAATGTAAATGCATTTCTACTGGGTAAAGTACATGGCAGAAATACATTTGAACTAGAAAGACTTTCTTATACCCCTTATGTACCTACCACCTGCATATCCACCACTGTTCTAGTGGTTATCATGTATCCCCTCTTATACAAAGTAGGTTACAGAGTAAGATGGGACTGTCTATTTGTCACCTTATTTTCACAACAATTAGGTTATTTTCGTTGGTCCTTGACTTTACTTTTACCGAGTTAATGATTACTTAATGATATGTAAGATTTTTTTCCCCAATACACCACAGTAAGCAAATCCTCCCAAGAAAAAGTTTTTCTTTATGCTAATTGAATTTTCTTATAAACTTCAGTCTTCTTTCATATCATTGCATGTTAATATTTAACATTATATATTTAACATTATATAATTATATCCTTTTCCTAAAAATATTTGCATTCAAACCCCTTGCAAATATTTTAACATTTAAAATACAGTAATTCAAAGCAGAGGTATTATTAAATCTTCTACTAAGCCTATAAAGGGCATCTATTTTAGCTCTCATTTTTTATCTGAAAAATTATTCTAATTATGACTATGTTAGCATCTAGTAGTTCAATAATCACAGCAACTAACTTCTGATGAGTATGTATGTATGCATGTATGAGTATATACATATAAATTTTTTACTTAATGTTCACTTGATGCTAAACCTATCAGAGCATAGACCTCCACGACACTAATACACAACTGGATAATACAGTGGTGCTTCAATGAGCAGATCACAAATACTCCCCCGCCTTTTGAGGAGTAGTGATTCAGTGAGAACATCTGGTAAAGCAGACGTGTGTATACATACATTCAATATATATGTATTATCCATATATCATATAATGTATACATTATATATTTATATTATCTATTTTACATAGTATATATATGTATAATATATGTATCGTGCTTGTTTCAGTTCCTTTCCCTTAAAAATGCTAGACTGCTGTTTAATGAATTGGTAAATTATTCTGAGAACTCATGACACTATTTCAAGAACTAGAAATGCCCTCTAGTGTTGCCCAACAGCAGAGTTTGTAATGACTACTGTCATTATTTAAAATTCATTTATAAAAAGTTAATTCGCCGGGCACGGTGGCTCAAGCCTGTAATCCCAGCACTTTGGGAGGCCGAGACGGGCGGATCACGAGGTCAGGAGATCGAGACCATCCTGGCTAAAACGATGAAACCCCGTCTCTACTAAAAAATACAAAAAACTAGCCGGGCGAGGTGGCAGGTGCCTGTAATCCCAGCTACTCGGGAGGCTGAGGCAGGAGAATGGTGTGAACCCGGGAGGTGGAGCTTGCAGTGAGCTGAGATCTGGCCACTGCACTCCAGCCTGGGCGACAGAGCGAGACTCTGTCTCAAAAAAAAAAAAAAAAAAGTTAATTCAAAGGCAAAAAAATTTAGTAAATGTTGAAACTTTATTTAAAAAAGGAATTTTAATCAACAAGAAAATGTCTGAAAATGAGGCACACTAAAGGAATTTCATGTTTCCCTTGTGAAGTTAAAAAACATTACACTTGACATTAATGAAAAGATCACAGAATGATGCAGAAACACTAGATAATTTATGTGGGACTATCTGAGAAGCCTTGAAATAGTACATGTAAAACTCAATTTGAAGGCATTATACAAAATAATTTTTAGAACAGAATTCTTTTACTCAGTAAATTTGGAAATTAAAACAACCCTAATGAATTCCTCTCATTTCAATTTGGAAAAGGAATATTGGATGGCCATGTGTGTATACACACGACATATATAATAAGGGTACTGAGATGCTAAGATGGCCTCATAATTTTTACAGGTTCGTATATCTAAGATAACTCTGTTTATTAGTGGCACAGCAGGAACTAGGTCTCGGATTTTGTGCTTTAAGTATTCTTTACACGGCTCTTGTCTCCCTAGGGCCTAAGTAGAATGATAGCATAATTCTTTTAGGCTACCACGACACTATATTAATAGCTAGTGGTTTTCAATAGACAACTGTTGACTGGTTACATTATAACTAATTGTGGTCATGGGAAATCATACTTGTATTGAAATAATTTTCTCTCAGCATCTTAAAATGAAAACAAAAATTTCTGTATTGCAAAAAAAAAAAGGCACTAAGTTATAAAGTATTTCTAGATGGCATCTCTAGAAAGCCTTTGAGTGACTGCTGAAATTCAGCTAAGGGGGTCCCAAAGCTTAGATGAGAATTTCACAGACTTTTGTTTGTTTAGCAGTAATAATAAAAGCTCTTTACATACTACTCTGAAATATATATTGTACGTATTTTAAGCACCATCTGCAATTATTTCAGTTGGCACAACTTTATGAATGAAGTAGGATATTTTCAAGATGAAGAAATTATCATTATTGTTATTATTAACTAAACAACATTTGGAGCCCTTTCTATGCACTTTCCATATGCTAGATACTCTTTTAGCATTTTTATATATCAAATAATATATTTTTTCACAAGATACATACTTTTATTATCCCAATTTTACAGGTAAGGAAACTGAAGCACAGTAGAGTTATGCAGCTTTCCGAAGATTGCAAAGCTGGTAAGTGTCAGAGTTAACACTCACACCCAACCAGTATGACTCTGGAGCCCAACTTCTTAACTACTACAACTTGGTAGTTTTAAATGTAAAACTGCTTCATATAATTGTCTTATATGACATTTATAACGTATATAATATTCATGACAGGCATTATGTGTTTGTTCTGCTCATATTCACGTTTCTTGGTATCTCAGAAACTTGTAGATCTTTCCACAGCAGTTTCTCATTTTAAATAAGCTATACAAATAATAAGACTTTTTCAGTCTCTACTAACTGTAAAGAAGGTCAGTCTAATTTTTACATCAAAATGAACAACCTCATTTCATGAGGAATATGAACGGATTAAAATTAATACACTACAGATCAATTTCAAGATATCCTTAAGAAAGGATTGCTTTGTTTTTATAATATCATAAGCCACTATACTTTATTGTAATTACTTGCTTAATGTCTATGTTCCCTGCAAGACCTATGGAATCACATCAGTCTTATTTATGACTATGCCATGCCTAGTGCAATGACTGACATATAGCAGGTTGTTGGTAAGAATGTATTGAATGAATAAATGTGATTTGCTATTCTATCTGTTAAATTTACTTAAAATTTACTAAAAATTTACTTAAAAATAATGATCTCACTATAAATAGCAGCTCAATATTTTAGTAATACCTATTTCACAAAAGTTTTACATATTTATAATTATCAATACCATGATTTTACAAGATGTGACATAAATTTCCTTCAAATAATCCTTGTGACTTATATCAGCAGGAACTCCTTCTTTGTAACTTCTTTATAACTTCTGCCAAATTTTTAAGAATGGATGTAGAAAGACACCCCATTTTATTTTCTACATTTAAGAGGTTCTTTCTCATATTGAACTAAAACATTATTTTCCTTTCCATATCTTTAAACAGTAACTTTTATTTAAATTTTTCTCATTCAAACTTCCAATTCATTTCTTCTAACACCATTGTAATTCACAACTCCTTTCTTCTGACAGTAGAAACTCCCAAATTCAAAACAAAAGGCATTATACTCCAACATACACAGCCAATCAGACATTGATTATTTCCTATATTGAGAAGTTATATAGTTCAAAACTGACGACTATTGGTAGAATTTTGTTTTAGAAAGAAGTTATTTCAAATTCATTTCAATAAAAGAAATGCTGTGTATCATCCTCCATCTGCAATATTTACAAAATTACGTGTTTTAAATATCTTTTTGTGGCTAAATACCAAATTCTTCACTGGGCATCATAAGCCCATCAAAGCCACTTAAACAGAACCAAAAGGAGCTGTCAAAGAAAAATGAGTATCATGTACATTCCAAGGCACGTTACCCAGGAAGGAGTATTTCTTCAAGACACTCTTTCTGGAAGGTATGGGAAGGACATCTTTCTCCTAGCACTGACAAGGGGGACTGCCTAGTTCTCTAAGTTGAGACCTTCAAATCAGAATACTTGAACTCAGGTTGGTGACTTTGAGTACATCCAGAAAAAAGCTAAATTTGTAAGTCACTGCAGAGATGAAGCGTAAACATTCAGATATCCAAATGCTCTTTGGATTTTATTTTCCAAAACGTAATCGACATGTATGCTTCTGTGTGTGTATGTGAAAAACATAAATGTTACATTCCCTTCTTTAAAAAAGAGATAAAGTTGACTTAATTAAGGAAAACAGTATACTACCTTTAAAAATGTCTGCATGTAACAATTTTAAGTTCAGTTGAGGAAATCAGTGTCCCTCTTCAGGGCATTCCTTCTTGAAATCCTGTAAGAACTCTCCCATAAGTGAAATTCTCACATAAGAATGCTGCTTTGACAGGGCTTTGTTGTAAATTCTTAAGAAATCTAAGAAAATAGAATAGCAGCATAAAAATGTATTTCTCTATGGTTAGAATTTAGTCTTTCTGATGCCTAGCTTAGCAGATATTAATAGAATTAACTTTAAAAGTCGAAAAGCAAGTTATCAATTCACTCTAATAAATAAATGTGTAGGTTCTATGCTTTATTTATACACTAACTTTATTGTTCCTACCCTTGTAGAAACTTATGCCATTTCACAGTATTGGTTCCAGTTGTGATGTGTAATTATACCTACACTGTAATTACTATTGGCACCGGAAGTTCTGTAACAATTAGGGAATATCTGTTTTTAACCCCACCATTTTATTCTCAGCATCTACCTAAATGGATGACACACAGTAGACAGACTATACAAATATGAATTACTAGACAGATGGACTAAAATATGAATGTTGCCATCTCAAGTACTTAGTTCACTGTAAACATTGGAATGATTACATAATGACAGATGCTGTGCTGGGTGCTTGTCACAAGAGCTCTTCTTGATATGTTTGTTATTAAGCTCTAGAAAGCAGCTAAGAACATGGCCAGATTCAATTAACATAATTTTGACATCTCTAATTGGGCATGAAAAATTACTCCAACTATCTGAATCGCAAAAATCACACATTTGACAATAGAATGGTTAACAGAATTATAATCTATTATTAACATGCTAATCTTCATCAGTCATCATCTTGTTATCACAAAACTACTATGTCCATGGACACGCTGGAATAATCTCAGATAAACAACAATCTTAAAGATTTCAAACTTGCTAAGATCCTACCTCCATTCTTGTCCAAAGTTAACGTGACTAATCATGGATCTGATTGGACACAGACGTCCAAAAAAAGGGATATGCAGGAATCAAATATATTCAGGAGAAAAATATAAATTTAAGGTCATTTGAAGCATATGAAAACGTAACCAAATTTAGAAATTATTTTCTCAGTGGGAGTATGTGTAAGGCAGGAGAGAGATGTCTGATTTTATCACCAAAATTTGATTCTGTACCATATTATGAACAGCTACTCCACTTTGTTTTGGGTATACAGTATAAACGTCTAATCTTACAAATTTAATGGTTTCCACCAAAGTATAGCAGCAATTATACATTTTTAAAGAATTAATGTTAAACTAAATGGATTTTGTCATATATATACTTTTTTCTTTCCTAGTTTACAATGAAAGTAAAAAACAAAACAGCATTCAACATACTACTGCAAAACTTATGTCTACTTTAAGAAGCACTTATGAAACTGAAGAGAAAAACTCAGTTTAGTATAAATTTTTTAAAAGTTAAACTTTAGTCAAGCAATATTTGTAATACACTATCTTAAATAACTACAATAAAACTACAAAAATTGAATTTTTAAACCGGACATGAACTATATAATTGATTTTCCATACTTTTATACTATTTATCAACATTAAGTATGTAAAATCTCTTATCTATAAAACCATTCTTTGCATATATTTTATTAAAATATAAGTGACAGACATAATAAAATTCAAACACTTGTCATTATGATCCTAGATTTTAAAAGTTCTAAATTTTATTATCAAATCTAATGAAATTCGGCTAGGCCTTAACAGCACACACACACACCACACAATTTAAATGAAAACTCTTACCATTGACTTCCTTTTGATAGTCACTCCATTAGTCTTTCTTGATAGTGCTTTCCTATATCAAGCAGACAGTAGCCAAATCACAAAATGACATTTGGATGATCATGTCTTCAGATGGGAGTTTTCGGCCAATTGCCAGTTGAGAATTTAAACTGAAAACTAAATTACCCAAACTTTATTAAGTTGTTCCCACACCCACCAACTGATAACAGCAATAATTCTAAACTGGAAAATAAGTGAATATGATTTACCTCCTGTTCAAACAGTCCTAATATTATATTTGAGAAGACATGCTATATTAAAAGAATCCCATAAAATTCTAGTATCTTCTGAAAATGCTTTTAAGAAAATTTCAATCCCTCACCAAAAAGTTACCCCAATTATCCTATAACCCAAATTAATACATGATAAAGATGGTATTAGATGACATAATAAACTGTGGAGTCACAAACCTAGGTTCTGTCAAGCACTGCCTTCACCTAAAAGCTAACTGTAATGTCTGGAAACACTCTGACAGTATCATCTATATTTATATTTATTAAATCATCAACTAATTGTAATACTACATACTACAAGAAGTTAGAGGTTACACTTTAGTGTAGCCCTGCCTGATCATGATACTTTTTGTATTGGGAAGACAAAATTTATGGTTACCAACTTCTAATTATAGTACAAAAATGACTCAGCTCCTTTTCTGTTCCAATTTAGACTCTTTTTCTCTTGATTCTTATGGCTACTCTTCATAAGGCCTGTCAATTATATATGACTTTCGACCATAGGCTTTATGATTATTGGGTTGTACAGTCTGTTTTGATCATTCTTAAATATTAGACACATTAAATTATTCCCAAATGTTAAGATATATCTCAGTGCCCTAACACAATTTGTGCTCAGCTATAAGTTGGCTCATTTCAATAGTTATTACTGACAATTCAAGTCTTTAGCAAAAATACCATCAAATAAAGCTAAACTGAAAACACGAAGGAAAGAAAACATGTCCTTATCTTCCTTAAAATTGTTTCTGAATTTTAACTATAAAAGATCCAAAATTAAGTGTACATAACTAGACAGCTATGTAAGGCTTAGCTGAGTTATAAACATTACACACACCTCAAATTCTCATATATTCTATGTGTAATCCTTCTCTCTCTCTTTCACATGTGCATGTGTACACATGTGCATGCATATCTATCCAACCTATTCCTGATGTTTACCTATCAATAACCCGATACCAAGGCGTTATATAAGATAATATAAAGTGAATAATTGGCTTATGATTAAGAAAAATGGACTTCAGAAACAAAGCCTAGAGCTTAAACTGTTACGTCTTTGAGTTAATAACACCAACCCCTAGTTAGATATATCAGAAACAGCATTAGTCTATTCATTCCAATAATTTAAATCCAAAATTCTCAATAGCAATAACATTTATAAACTATTCAGAGACTAACAAAGTTCTTTCCTGGGTGCTATGAGATATAAAGGAAAGGAGCTTATAACCTAAAACATGATGGGGGAGAGAGTGAGTGGTACATAAAGACATAGAAATGGATAGATTTCCAAGAAAGAAGCAAGCACATTGGGGCAGTTTAATAGTCTGAATAGGTTTATCACATGTGGAACTGATCTGAGAAGACTTTATAACAAGAAGCATTTTTAAAGCAGAAAATACATAACTACGTTTTTCTTATTTAGCCTAATGAAACCCACAAAGCAAACTGTAATACGGAATACAGCTATGGAAGTATTCATGTCCTCACTCTGGAAGAAGACCAAAGGTAAATTCCTTAGTCAAATGAAATTACAGAACATAGAGATATCTCCTCCATCAACCCCACACCCCCAAAAATCAGGCTTTCAGTATTGCAGAAACAATTCTAAATCGTTCATTTCAACTCTTCCCAATGATTCCAATCATAATGGCTGTAATTTAATTTTAAATCAGGAGACATAATGGAAAGTCACTATCAGATTACAAAATCATGGATAAAAAACCACAGAATGATCCTCTTGCTGTGAGTAACACTGCTGATAACATATCTACACAAGAAAGCTGGTTTCATATTCCAGCAGATGATGATCATGAAGTGACTTGTGTTTTTATATAATCTTAACTATATTCTACTCATCCATTATAAGTGTCTTACAATTTGGCCAGGCATGGAGGCTTATGCCTATAATCCCAACAGTTTGTGAGGTCAAGGTGGGGAAGACGGCTTGAAACCAGGAGTTCAGACAAGCTTGGCAACAAAGCAAGACCCAGTCTCTACAAAAAAATTTTTTAAAACAGTCTTGGAATTTAACACTACACACAATTTTACAAATAAAGAAACAGGTCCAGTCACGTGACATTATTTACCCAAAGTCACACAACTAGCTGGCAGCAAAATTAAGACCTCTGAAGAACCACAGATGCTCCTTTTACTATAATCAAAGAAAGAAACAGTTATACCTTAGAAAGAGATATAATTTTATTAGGAAAATTTCAACTTTTTAACCTACATACTCAGTTTCAAACATTCAGCATGTTAGCTCCAGAAATTGCAAAAAATCAATTCATAAGGTTAGGGAAAGAAAGTTGTATGATTAATTTAAATTTTATACTTCTCTTTTTATACTATTAGCTTTAAGACACACTCAGCGTTATACCCAATTCTTCAGACTAAGAATATGAGTTTAAAAAATATGCAAAATTTTAATCAAAACTCTCTCTAAAAAAGATAATGCCCTAGAATGTTCCATGGCATCACATCTATTTTTCTTTCACATCCTGGCACCCTTTTTCACTGGATTGGGTAACAAAGTAAGCCTGCCACATGGATAGCAGTAGAAACAGTCTTATCTTGACTGCTTCAGGTGACATAACTCATCCCAACTCTATATAAATGAGCAGCAAGAGAAGTTCAGAAAATTTGTAAACAGGAAATATAAAAAGAAATATCTGCAAATCATACATTTAACAAGGGGTTAATATCTAAAATACTTAAGTAACTCAAACAACTCAATAACAAAATAACAAATCGCCCAATTTTTAAAAATGAGCAAAGAACCTGAACAGATATTTCTCAGAAGACACATGAGTAGCCAACTGGTGCAAGAAAAAATGCTCAGCATCACTAATACTAGAGAATTACAAATTAAAACCACAATGCAATATTACTTTACACCTGTTACAGTAGCTTTTATTAAAAAGATGAAAGGTAAATGTTGGACAGGGTGTGGAGAAAAGATAACTCTTATACAGTACATTGTTGGTGGGAATGCAAATTAGTTCAGCCATTATGGAACATAGTACGGAAGTTTCCCCAAAAAAACTAAAAATAGAACTACTGTATGATCCAGTGATCCCAATTCTGGTTATATATCCGAAGGAACTGGTGTCAATATGTCAAAGGGATATCTGTACTCCTATGTTCATTGTTGCATTATTTACAATAGCCAGGATATGGAAACACCTAAGAGTGTATCAATGGATGAATCAAGAAAATGGGCTATCTAAACACAATAGAATACTATTCAGCATTTAAAAAGGGGAAAATTTTGTCGTTTGCAACAACATGGATGAATCTGGAGGATATTATGCTAAGTGAAATAAGTCAGGCAGAGAAAGACAAATACCATACGATCTCACTTATATGTGGAATCTAAGAAGGTTAAATTCATAGAATTCTGTAGGGAATAGAACAATGGTTACCAGAGGCTAGGGTAGGAAGGTGGTGGGGGAAGCTGATCAGGGGGTACAAAGTTTCAGGTAGAATAAGTTTGAGATCTATTGCGTAGCAAGTTGACAAGAGTCAATAATAATGTATTAAGTATTTCAAAATAATAAAGTAAATTTCAAATGTCTCACTATAAAATATTACAGGTGAGGTGACAGATATGTTAATTAGCATAAGCACATCACATTGTATACATATATCAAAACATCACAGTGTACTCCATGAATGTATGCAATTATGATTGGTCAATCAAAAATATTAATTTTACAAGAAAAATAAACAGGAGATTAAAAAAAGAAATAGTTGAAACACTTTAGATTTAGTTGTAAAGATATGTCCTCCACTAACTCAATTTAGATTCCATTGTCTATTCAGAGTCAGAACTTACAAGATGTTTCTAGTAAAGCACAACATGCTTGTTTGTTCAACTGGTTTCAAAAGTCAGAGCACTTACTAGGCAACACCTAAAATCATTCATCAAAACTATTTTGGACAGGCAGTGATGTTAAACAAATTACTTCCACCATACTACCACCACAGTCACCACTTTCACTACCTACTCCACTTCCCATAGTCTATGAACTAAAAGGGAATAAAATATTCTTATCATTTATTATTAAAAAGATAAAATATTTTAGCATATAAAACCAAGAATTATCTTATGCTACTAAAACAGACAATATATGCTTAATGAGTTTTACTTGAATTACATTAGTCACAAAGTAACATCTCAATACACACACAAATATTCAGAAAAAATTTAAAAAACAACACAACAAAAAATAATACAAATAAAAATCAATATAACAGCGATTTACATAGCATTTATATTATATTAGTTATTATAAGTAAGCTAGATATGATTTAACGTATACAAGAGGATGGGTGGGTGCAGTGGCTCACGCCTGTAATCCCAACACTTTGAGAGGCCAAGGTGGGAAGATCGCTTGAGCCCAGGAGTTTAAGACCAGCCTGGGCGAAACAATGAAACTCTATCTGTACAAAAAAGTTCAAAAGTTAGCTGGGCATGGTGGTGCGTGCCTGTGGTCCCAGCTACTTGGGAGGCTGAAGTGGGAGGACTGATTGAGCCCAGGAGGTCGAGGCTGCAGTGAGCCATAATTGTACCAGTGCACTCAAGACTGCATGACAGAGCAAGATCATGTCTCAATAAATAAATAAATAAAAAATAAATAAATAAATAAATAAAGTACATGAGAGGATATGCATAGGTTATATGCAAATACTATGGCACAGTATTTGGATTTTGGTATCTGAGGGTGTTCCGGCACCAACCACCTGAGGATACTGAGGGATGACTCTCTCTCTCTCTCTCTCCATATATATATATATAAATCATGTATTTTAGAAAGTGTAATTATTTAAAAAGTTTCCTCAATGTTCTAAGTTTTTGGGTGCATGTCTACTTTTTCACCAAGAATTGTGACAGGTTTCCTAAAAGCAAGAGCAAGTATCTATATTTAGGTCTAGTTGTTAAAGTATTCTATATGGAGTTGGCATATTGATATTTCAACTTATATAAGAACCAGTTTACATTCATATTATTCACATTACTTAAAGCAATCCTTTAGAAAGTGAGTTTAAAAACTATCAACCAAAAAAAATGCCTCATCCTTTTCATGAATTCTTGATGTATTTATAAGAAAGTCGTTTTGGTGACAAGTTACTTAATTTATATCTGCCTCAGTTTCTCCATTTGTATAATGAGGATAATAGCCTATTACCACATAGGCTTGCTGTGAACATTAGGTTAATAGTTGCAAACTGCCTAGAAAAGTGCAGTAAGTACATCATAAGCCTTCAAAAGCAGAGCTATTACAATTATCATCATCATCACTACCATTATCACTACTACCACCACCTTCATAAGCATCTCAACTGATTCTTAGTAAAAGTGTAGAGTCCTAGGCCACACTCCTAGAGATTCTAATTCAGTATCACACCAAAGTTCGAGAATATTGTGTTAAAGAGAAAGGGGAATAGATAAATAGCCAAGACACTACATATACCAATATCATCTTACAAATACACTAACGGGAAGCAAAATACTTTAAAACAGAAAAAGCTTGTTTTAAAAGTCCAGTAACACCTTTACTTCCTCCTCCAAAATACATACAACTTACCCCCAAAGTCAGTGGTTGCTTTCTGATGACCCTACTACTCAAGAGCAGATAGGATACAGAAATAAGTAAAAGACCTGGGCTCAACAAAGAGTTGAAGAAGCTTATACACTTCATTACTTCTTGGATAGAGAATAGCTAGCAATTTCGCACAAAAAAATTTGTGAGTAGGTCAATTATCAAGTATTTGAGCACTAACTGTATGTGGAACGCTAAAGGGGACTGAATTATAAGACATTAAACTTTCCTGGAATCTCATTGGGAAAATAACCTCCCACTTTCTTCCAAGGATCACTGAAGTCTTGCTCCAGCTCAAGTAGTATAAGCTGGGAACTCAGAGATTTTAGTTAGGGTCGATAGGAAGGCTTCATAGAAGAAAAAGATCTTTGCTAGACCTCATAATGACTAAGATTTTTATAGACAGAAATTGCATTTCAGGTCAAAGAAAACAGTGTGAGCACAAAGCAGAAACTTGGAAGTACTACAGGTATTTCAGAACAGTACATTGAGTATTTGCCAATGCTGGAAAGGATGGTTTTACTCTCTGCTCAAAAATCTAATTAGTACTTCAGGAAGATTGTTTTAGCAATGGTGTGCATCATGGGGTATGTTATGATAGCGTAACCCTGGCTTTGAAAATGGACAGAGACAGGAATCTAAAGGATTTATTTAAATTATGACCAGGCACAGTGGCTCACGCCTTCTAATCCTAGTACTTTGAGAGGCTGAGGTGGGAGGATTACTTGAGTCCAGGAGTTTGAGAGGAGCCTGTGTGACACAGCAAGACCCTGTCTTTACAAAATTCAATAAAACAAAAAGTAAAAAATAAATTAACTAATTGGCAGTGAGGACAAATTAGGTATCAAAGACAACTTAAGTATTATGTCTGTTTTTTTCTGGAACGTCCCAGTCTGTCCTGGTATATTCAAGATGAAGGAGATGGTAGACAGTGACAGCTATAAAAAGTAAACTCAGGGCTAGTCAGAGAGAGTTTAGATTAGGGGGAAAGGACTAACCTGTAGTAGTGGTAGCAAAGGTAGAGAGCAGTTTGAGCAAAGACTTGGAAGTGGGAAAGTGCAAACATTATCCTCAGGTTGATTAGCTCTGATTTGCTAGAGCCAGCAGCTTGCAAATGCCTTTTCTTTCCAATGCATCAAAATGCCCTAAAAGTGTTATTGAGGAAGAAAGTAGAGGCAAAACAGTTTAATGCAAAGAATGCCTATAAATGATGGTAATCTGGAGTTTAAATTAAATATTAAATTATGTTTCCTATATTCAGTAGAGCATACAAATGTATTTCAGTACAGCTGATAATGTAAAATGTTCACAAATTTGGCCTGGCCAACAAAAATCAACAATAAAGCTTAGGTATATTCAATCTCACCCCACTTTTCAAAATTTTAATAGGCAATTTTTGTGGAATTCATTATATTACAAATATGGATCTTCTCAATCAAGTGATTCATATGACTGTTAAACAGCTCCTTAAAGATAGAGGCCATGCTTTTCTTCTTTTTTCCCTCTGGTACTATCAAAACTCAATGGTATAAGGTATGGATTTAGTATACTTATTAAACGAAAACTATCCTATAATCTGACCTGTGAATACATTAAATAAAAGATATGAACAGTTATAAAATTCCATAATAACAGACATGCAATTTATTAGAGCATCCATGCTGTACTGTTTCAGGTTACTGCAGCTCACTCTAATGCCACTACTGTGGCACTAGTAAATGCAAAATGGCCTTCAGAACTCTGTGAAATTTTACTTAAAGTGTATACATGGTTTCTAGGTATTTACCTTTGCATTAAAAAAATAACTCACTAATTTACGTACTCTCTGAGGATATTAAAAAAATATTTCAACATGATTAGACTTGGATAAAAAACCTGTATTTTTTTGCATCTAATATTTTTCTTGCAACTAATTTTATACTTTCAGTCTCCAAAATATTTCAGCACATTTTATCCATCTGATCCACCAAATTAACCATAATATCTTGTCACATACTATTCATTTCCGAATAATTAAAGAGAGCTTAACAGCTATCATATTTTAGGGATACTGATGCTTTAAACCTTATAGCACCATAATAAAATAGGCAAATACCATTTCCAAAGTAGTGCGTCATTTATCTTAAAGTATAAGGAAAGGAACTAGCATTTGTTAAAATACCTCCTAAACTAGATCTATTATATTTAATCCTTACAACCCTGAGAGATAGTATATACAAACCCATTTTACAGCTGTGAACTTGCTTAAGGTCCCACAGCTATTAAATTATACTGTTTTAGTTCCCTTCATGTTTGTCTAGCTCCAAGTCTAAGTTCATCCTTCTTACAATAACTACCTGGAACATTGCCAAGTACCATGTTAAAAAGAGGCGAGGGTATAAAGGGACAGGGGGAGGGGCACAGGGCAGGACTTAGTGAAGTAAAAGCAAACATTGTAAAGTCCAAGTACTTTACTCATTGAAGTGCTTTTCAAACCTATTATGAACATTCTTTCTCTTACTTTATTCACAGATATCTTTCTCTGCACACTAGTAGCTATAAGAATTAATATCAAGCTTTGAAAAAACAGACACTATAAAAATGCAAAGCAACAATAGCTACTGAGAATTATTTTTGAAAGGACAAACAGCCCTATGACATACCTCAGTAGCCCTGAAGTAGTGTCTTGCTGAAGACACTGTCTTAAGAAAGTTTCATCAACAATCCGGAGTCATTATGATATTTTATAATAAGAAGGGTTGAGATGAACTATTCTAGCAATCAAAGAAGATAGGTGTTTGTTATCTGGAAATTTTACTAACTGAATGTACAATGATGCTATGAATAAAGATGAAAAAAAATTTTGATTTTCTATAAAACTTCAGGAAGTATCTATGTACTTTCAAACAGAATAGAGTGTACAAATGATAAACATAGTTAATAACATCAGTTAATAGTAAACATAATTAAAAGCATATGAACATAGAGAAAAAATATTAAAAATTCCAAAAGGTATAAAGTTCTTAGTTTTAACAACAGAAAAACTATGGTTCTTGTGTTAACAGAAGCTGGCACTAAACATACCCCTTTCAAAGTTAGAACAGTATTTCAGAATGGAATTTTAGAGCCTATAGCACTTTATAAATGAAGGTGGAATTTCTGTTACTCCAATGTACTCCTTTCTTCTTTCCCTCTCTCTCCCTGCCCTTACCTCTATATCATAACATATAAGACTTCTCATTTTACTTTAAGAAAAATGCTACCTCATCTAGTATAAAAAGGTGAAACAACTTTGCATTCTAAATTAACATGGGGTCTTTAGGAGTTTTGAGGATTTCAATACCAAAATGCACACAGGTTGGATCTTTAAAAACTGTTACAGTAGAAGTGCCAAAACAGACTCTCCAGCATTTTGAACAAGGTTTCACAATAATTAGCACTGCAGTAGGTAATTTAACATGTGTGACCTTTTGTACAGTAACAATTCTAAAACATAACAGCCAAGAGCACAGTAATTTATTTGTTTGTTTCCTTGATTTAGGGAAAAATGACACAAGAAGACCAGTTCCACACAAAGAATTAACACAGTACTGTGCTAATATAAGTATATAAAGTTTAGTTCAAAGAGAAACAAATAATAAAAAGTCAAAGAGAGAACTGAGCTGGCAACTGAGAAGCATAAACCATTTTGGCCTAGATTTGTTTGTAATGACTATGTGACCCAGATACTAAAATATTTGGCTAACATTCAGAAATCTAGCAACTGAAAGAAATAAGATATATGGTTGGCTGGTTAAATATTTTAGCCAAAATAACAGATTCTTAAAATCTGCATTATTATAGTATTTTCTACACAGAAAATTTTAAACTTTAAAATAAGTATTTCTTTTTTGTTTTGTAAATTATCCCATAAATTATACTTCACCTTTACAATCAGACAATAAGGATGACACTATTTACTACAGAGGTTATGATACAAAACACCTTTGGAGAGAAGAGCTGAAAGAAAATATACTTTTTAAAAGTAATTTATTTAAGAAATTGTCTTTTCCTAAACTCCATTTATGGCCCACATAGTTTACTGTACAGATAGGTGTCTGTTAAATGAGAAGAGAATTTTTGGGAAAAAAAATTATTCAACTCCGAAGCTATACAAGCTCTGCTAACGAGAGTGCTTGAAACACAGGAGACAGAGAGTAGATTCACCAGGACTTGACTTCATACTTACAGGCCTGATAGGGGAAGGTGGTGTTTCACGTAAGTAAAAAACATAATACACAATCCTTAATGCACCCGTGGTGGACCATGCTGAGTGCCTATCCAACGCTTCCTTCTTCCTAATGATCCATGATTGGATTTCTATATCCACATCTCTCCCAGTAGTCAATGTGCCTCAGGGTAAGCTGACTGTCCTGAGCTGCAAGGGTAGACCATTAATCTAATCCATTATGGTAAGCTCATCCCTTTTGCCAATGATTAGTTTAGGCATATTTAGAATTAAGCTAATTTAGGACAATAAGGAGCAAGTTAGGGGCAGGAGTGCATGAGGACTTCTCAGCAGAAAGAACGTATATTACCCATGAGAATGCCAAGAGAAGTGTATTCTTCTCTCTTTGGATCTGAAGGAGGAAACACAATCCTGATTGCAGCCAGCAGCCATTTGGCAACTACAGTGCTGGGATAAAGGAAATACTATGGATAAAGCGTAGAGTAGATGACAAACTGAGTCCTTGAAAAAAATCACTGAGCAACTGGCATAACTAATTCTAATATATGTACTTTCTTATGTGAGCCAACCAATATTCTTTTTATTTAAGCCAAATTAGACTAATTTGGAAATTAATTAGCAATTAGGAAGCTAACAATTGCCAAGTTCTATTTTAATTACTTTTAGAAAACGTTAGAATTTTACCTATTCCTAGCTTTAAAAAAAAAACCATAGGCTACCTTTTGTATATTTTCCTAATTTCCTACAGTGATTGTGTACTACATGTGCTATTGGGAGCGGAGTTATTCAATCTTACTGTACCAATATGACCTCTTCTTGATCATCAGTATAAAAAATCATGCTTTTAGTCTAGTAATGCTTTCAGGGGCCCATGATGTACTCAGACTGCTATGTTCTTACAGAATGATTTTGCTCCAATATCAACTGTCTCTTGTTCCTGCTGTACTCTGCTCACAACAGTTTCAGAGAACCATCACACTCTCATCTTCAGTTCATTGGCTCTCCATGCCCTGTGCATTCTCATCCTCCTCTGAGTTCCCAGTTAAACACATGCAGATGGCTGAAGTTGCTAGAAGTATGCTCTGAAGCATATGAAAATTATTCTCAGGAGAGTGAATTTCTTTTTGAACTTAAACTAAAAATATAACCTAGATAACTGGTTTTGTACTTCTTTTAAAAAGTATCTCAATTATTCCTTCCCTTCCTCCCTTCTTTTGGCATTCACTTTACCTAGAAATACTTTTGACCTCTTACTTTTAAATAGATATTGAAGATTTCTATAAGGTCAAGGCTATAAAACAGAGGCCTATTGGCCAAACATATTCTACAGGTCGATTTTGCCCTGTAGAGTTATTGTTACAGAGTATCTTAAAAACACTTGAATTAGTTACCAACTAATTTACATAAAAATCTGTATTTTAGGATCCTTTGGAAAAACTGAAATACTGGGTAACAATCAGCCTGAATACTCCCATGATCACCATCCGATGGAGCAGAATATTAGCTGTCCCTTTACCCAGTTAGATGAGCACAGATTCTCCAGTCTCATTATTATTTCCCTAAATGGCCTAATTCTTTATAGTTAAGGCCCTTATAGGTACTTGACTGTGGTATCCCTGATACAACAGGCTAGTAACAGCCATAGGTACATGAAAGAAATAAGATTGGTTAAGAAAGTACAGAAGTTCATAAGGAATTCTGTAAAGTCTGTTTCCAAAATGTTTCCTCTGGCATCTTTTAATTTAACCAGCAGTCTATTTCTAGAGCCAATGATCCAGCAATAAATTCTTTGAATAATCATGAAAAAGTAAAGGTATTTGAAACAAAAGGATTAAATTCTTCATGTAAGTTTCAATCAATCAACCAATAGGAAAATCCCAAAAAGTCACCTTCCAAATCTGATATTCATTAACAAGTGGTGTAAACAACATGACCTGCACTACATATATATATACATTATATGTGTACAGAATTACTTATGTTTTATGTATAAATTAGGAAGTCAATTTGTCTTTTAAAACTAAGTTCTCCCTATACTCCCTATATTATTTAATGAAGTCAAACAAACAATAACAAGAATTAGCATAATTCAAAAATTATTTTTTAAAGAATGATGTTTTCTAAATTCTATTTATAATATAGTCACTTCATCCTAACATTAAGTACAAGTTACTGAAAGTATTTTAGAGATAATCTTACAATCAAATTCTATAGGTGGAACAATAACAATACTATTAATAGTTTTATATTTTCTGTCAAATACAAGGCTTTGTCCACATCCCGAATTTCAAATCTATTCCTTTCTCTCCAGATCAACTGCTGTAACCATCATCTCCAACCTGGCCTACAGAAATAGCATCTAACAACATTGCATCTATATATACTGTAGTCAGACTCATGATTTTCAAATGAAAAATTTAATCATGGTATATACCCCAATGCTTAAAACCTTTCCACGGTTTCCCAATATCCCTTAGGATAGAGGTCAAAAAATCCTGAAGAATGCATAATCTCTTTCCTACATTCTTCTCTACATTTACTTATCCTTCTTTTCAATGCTCACACTGGAATCCTTTTAGTTCTTCCTTTTACTTTTGTAGATGCTATTTCTGTTGCCTGCAATGTTCCATCCTAACCTTTCTCCTGATTCCTAGGCTTAAGCTAACTCATGCTGATTCTTCCAATCTCAGCCCAAAAGTTATCTCTCATGTCCTACCCTCAGTTGACATTCAACACTCCTCTATGATCCCAGGGCAGGTTAAGTCGGCCTGTTATATTCTTTCCTATTATCTTATGATTTCTCCCTTAATGTTCATCTTAGTTGTAATTATTTGTTTAGTTTTAGTCTTTTCCAAAGCTGCTGGTTTTGTGAGGACACGGAAAGGTATCTGTCTTGTTTACTGTCTTACACTATCATTTAACACAATGACTAGCAATAATAGCATTTAATAAATATTTGTTGAACAAATGAGTCTCATTAAATTGAATTTAACCCACAGATAAATGAACTACTGTTGAAAATGCAGCATAGTAGACAGCACAAATATCTGGAAGTCCTGAACACCTGGTTCATAATTCCAGGTGGACTACTTGCTGTGTGACTTAAGGTCTCAAACAACCAGATTCTTTACCTTAATAAGAATATTATCCAATGCCTCCTCTGTTTTCCTTAAACAGCTGCTATGAGAAAAAAGGAATAATTCACTGTCTCAACTCTTAAAGCACATTTTGTTCACTTTAACATTTTTCAAATCAATAGGAGTCTTACCGAAGATATCAAAAGAACTTTTAATAACAACAAAAGAGACATTACACAAAATACTATAATGCTTTGTATTATATCCATGTGTATTATTGTATCACTGTGTGAACTTTGACATGACTAAGAATTTACCTTCGGTCACTTATCAGCATCAATAGAACTATGCACAGCTAAATTTTAACTGAATTTTAAATCCATAAATTACCTCTTGTCTTTTTAAAGATCAGTATAAAAGTC